>NW_016203360.1:0-2318 GCF_001687245.7 Rhagoletis zephyria
TACGGCCTTTACATTCGCTAGCCAATATACCGCCCAGCCCAGTTAGCAATACCCCTCATTTATAGCCCCCCACACGCTTGACGCNGCCCAGTTAGCAATACCCCTCATTTATAGCCCCCCACACGCTTGACGCTGGCTGATGTTTGGGTAGATGAGGCAAGAAATTTATCTAGTATGCCTACGGTGGCCATATCTTTGAAATAAAAATACAGTAAACATCCTTCTTCATATATATATATATGTATTGTTCACATTTTCGTAAGGCAGCTTTTAACCCTTTCCCTGCATTTGTACAGTATATTGTACATTTAATTATTTGTAACATTGGAAGCATGCTACTAAATCTTATTAATATTTTTGAAAACAAATTAAACTTTATGAAGTCTTGTCCCGAATAGTTTACGTAAATTTCAAAATCGAAAACGTTTCAAAAATATTTTTAGAATTTAATTTAAAAATAGACCATTTTATAAAATTCCAGTGACACGCAACGTGTTGTAATTTACTGTACAAAAAATACGTGAAAGTCAAGTAAAATCGCTAATAAATGCACATAGTATGGAAATATAAAAAGCATTTCATCATATAAAAATGCTAAAATACTAAATGCTAAATACTAAAAACTATTATGATTTAAAATATTTTTCCCGAGTGGTCAAAAAAATTTACAATATAGTGTACATTTACACTGAGAGGTTGTAAGTGTCTTTTACAATATATTGTACAAACGTCCGCAAAGGTTGCAGTTGAACAGGCAATTAGGGTGGTTTTTACCGTGGTTTTTGAAGAATTTGTGCGCTGTTGTTGCAGTAAAGGGTAGGTTTTTAGTTTCTTGATCTACTGAAGACAGAAACACCGGGAAGGTTTATTAAAATGGGTCATTTGTATTTTATATTGTATTTGCACTGAAATTTTTCAAAATGTATTTATATAATTCTCTTCTCATGGAGAAAATTTAAAATTGTTTAATGCAAATCTTAACTAAAGATACTTAAAAAGATATAAAATATTCATTTCAACATATCTGCAGTAAAATCAATTATTTTGTACATACAAAAGTTCATTGTCAATGAAATTAAAGTTTTATTCCGTCAAACTTTGTGAAATTTTTATTGAGTTTTCTTGAGTGCTTTTACTCATTTGCGGACTTTTGTAAAATATATTGCACAAATTTGAGGTAGCCCTAATAGCTACCCAAAACAACTTATTAATATTTTTTTTACTTTTGGTATTATATATATATATAGATTGGCGCTTACACATATGTTAGTGTTTGGCCGAGCTTCTCCTCCGATTTCTGGCGTGCGCCTTGATGTTGTTACACAAAGAGGAGGGACCTACAGTTTTACGCCGACTCCGAACGGCGATTGTATTTTTATGAGAAGCTGTTTTTCAAGGCAGAAATACACTCGGAGGTTTGCCATTGCCTGCCGAGGGACGACCGCTGTTAAGAAAAAACCTTTTATCTATATTTTTGCGATGTTGCTTTGACCAGGGTTTGAACCCAGGTGCTGCGGAGTGGAAGCGCGCACTGCTTACCACTACACCACAGCGGCCGACTTTTGGTATTATAAAATATATATAAAATAAAACTTAGAAAACCTTTTTCTTTTCTAAAAAATAAAATCTTAAAATTAAAAGAAAATGAAACTAAAAAAGTGTTTATTTAAAAAAAATTCAAATAAAACCTTTATTTCATTTCTTTATGCACATAGTCTTTTATAGCGTTGTACATTAAATTAGACATTGGCTTAGTAACATGATTTTCAATAACTTAAAAATTAAGTAGACACCTAACAATAAATGAAATTAAAGAAAATAATAAATTTTTCTTTTTAAAAGAAAACCTCAAAATTAAAAGAAAATTTAATTAAAAAAGAAAAAATGATTACAAAAGTTTATAAAAAATTAATGATATTAAAAATATGTATTTGTTTTCAACTGGGTTGCGCAAGTTATACTTTTTCGTCTAGTGCGGTTTGGAAATAAAAGAGACAGAGGCTTTCTATTTTTACGTTTTAGAATGGACCCATTCTTTTCAAAATCTTCATTTTCTATTTTTTGCATTTGCTTTGTTCAGTAAGAATAATGAATAGACATACTCGCTTTGACAATGTAAATTAAAGGTATGAGCTTTCCAACTTTTTTGTATTCTATGCATTCCTTTAAAGTTTGTATCTACCAGGCTGTATTACAGCATTTTGAAAAGGTACTTTCAAAGATTAAGTTTTGAAACAGCGGACAAAACAGGTTTTTAGAAAAATTAACCAAGTCAAAGGACAGACGCTTGAGAAAAAACAAACTGTTCTTTGAAATAA
>NW_016203361.1:0-2318 GCF_001687245.7 Rhagoletis zephyria
GTGAATCTCAACAAGGTACATTTCATACAACTGTGGTGAATGGCCAGCCAGCGGCACCTAAAGAATTTCCCTACATGGTAATTACTCAACAGCGAAAAAAATATGCGTAAAATTTTATTTAAATGCCTATTTAATAACATCACGTTTTTTTAGGCTGCTGTGGGTTGGCTTTCCAACAATAATAAAGGCAATTCCTTTTTCTACTGCGCCGGCGTATTAATATCGCCGCAATTCGTGTTGACAGCAGCGCATTGCACGGGCTTGGGCGGGTAGGTTTTTAAAGGGAACTACTACTAAATACTACCTTTTTTGATTGTTTAAAGCTGCATTTGGTATTTAAATACTTACATACATATGTATTTAATTTACCCAGACAATCGCCTACAGTGGTACGAGTGGGCGGCACTAATATCACCGATCCGCAAACACCAAATATACCCATTAAGAGAATCATAGTGCATCCAGGTTATAGGAGCGGTGCATCTTATAATGATATTGCATTATTGGAATTGGCACAGGAATCAAGGTTTCATACATAAATAACTAAATTTCGCAAACTTTATACCTATGCAATTGTTTATCATTCATTTTTTTTTTCAAGAGAAACTCCAGCTTGCTTGTGGAACCAGTACGATGTACCACATAACAATGTAACAGCTCTCGGTTATGGGCACACGCAATTTGGTAAGAACACTTTTAAAAGGTACTGTACGCAATTGAGGTGATTAGTGTTTTTTTTTTTTTGTATCTGTGATTTTCAGCTGGCACCAGCTCCAATGTTTTGCAGAAAGCCACTTTATTTGTTGTACCCAACGACATTTGTATACGGTACTATATGCCAGATGAGAATATTCTGCAGCAAGGTTTGGCCAGCACACAGATATGCGCTGGTGATCAGGAAAATCGTCGCGATACGTGCCAGGTAAAGTGCTCTAAATAGTACGCAATTGACTTTTCTCGCTTCATGTCAAAACAAATTTTTTTTCCAGGGCGACTCTGGCGGTCCGCTGATCATGAAAGTCGATCGCGACATCACCTATTCGTATGTAATTGGTATAACCTCATTTGGACAGGCTTGTGGCGGTGCACCACCAAGCATCTACTCACGCGTTTCAGCGTACATCGACTGGATAGAGGACATTGTATGGCCGATAGCACAGCTGAGTGGTTTCGGAGTGAATGGTTAAAATTTTGGCGTAGAGAGAGGGAGAGAGAAGAGAAATGATTATAATTATGTATAAAACTAAGAGAGAATATTTGGAATTTTTAGATGTAGCTTTAAGTAAAGTACAATTTGAAAAACTACTATTTGTAGATTTGCAGCGCAGACCCATCATAACATGTCGCCCATTTACCGGAAGTCCGAAACAAATCCTTCCTATTTGGTGTTTGGCCAAGCTTATCCTCCAATTTGTCTGGGCGTGCTGATGTTACAACACAAATGGAGAGACCTACAATTTTAGCTACCTTCGAACGGCAAATTATTTTACGAGAGGCGAATGCTGCTAAATAAAAAAATTTTTAATTTTAGAAGTTGCTCGGCCCAGTGATCAAATCCAGTACCTATGGAGTGGCAGTCCGCACCTCTAACTACTCGGCGTCCGCTCGTAGCTTAATCCATGGATTATATTTTGCGGTTGGCTATGGTTTAGTGGTTAGAAATGCCCACTACCATTCCGCAGGGCCTGGGTCCGAGCCCAATTCACAACTAACATCAAAAAAAAGGAAAGAAAGAATATTTTCTATTAGCAAGAAATTACAAACCTCCGAGGATTTTCAGCCATGAAAAACAGCTTTTCATAAAAATACATTCGACGTTCGGAGTCGGTGTAAAACTGTAAGTTCCTTCCCTTTGTGTGACAAAACCAAGGCGCACGCCACAAATCGGAGGAGAAGCTCGGCCAAACACTAACATATTGTGTAAGTGCCAAGCTATTATTATTCACTAGATACCTATGTATTTTTAGTTATTAATTATATCTGTGGATGGAGGAAAAAAATTATTAAAGCCATTTTTCACACTTCTTGATTTTTTTAATTTATGGCGTTTTTTCAGTATAGAGTGCAAATACATATTTTTGTATGACAATGAATTTTGCATTTTCATTCAATAAAGGTTAATTTTAATTTGTCAATAAGTTAACAATGAAAAATATTTTTGAAACAAGCTTTCTAAATATGAACGAAGTGGTTTCCCAAATATCTCAACTCCTGCGCCACCTATCGGCAACATTTTTTGTGGAGTTATTCCTTTTCATGTTAATAATATATGTATGTACCAGGGATTGGCATTGGTTGATCGTCAACTGTTCATACTC
>NW_016203362.1:0-2318 GCF_001687245.7 Rhagoletis zephyria
CCGGCCAAACCAGCGGAGCCGCTATATTTTAATTCGCCGCACTACATCCAAGTCGTTGTAAAGTCATACAGCGCATCCTTCCATCGTATGCGGTACTCGCCATCGCCAACGCGCAAAGACCCGTAAAACTTTCGCGAAATCTTTCTCTCGAATACTCCAAGAACCGCCTCATCGGATGTGGTCATTGTCCATGCTTCTGCGCTATATACCCGCACGGGCATGTTGAATGACTTATAGAGAGTGGTTTTCAGACTTCGCGGTTCTTATTACCCATGACATCGATATCATCAGCATACGCTAGCAATTGCACGCTCTTGTAGAAAATTTCTTCCTGAGCATTCAGTTCTGCGGCACTTATTATCTTCTCCAACATCATATTAATTTAATTGAATATGAATTGGAGGCGTCCGTCTGAACCCCAGTTTGGTGGCAAACGGCTGGGATAGGTGTTTCCTAACTCTGACGGAGCTGGTAGTATTGCTCAATGTCATTTTACACAGCCGTATCAGTTTCGCTGAGATACTAAATTCAGACATCACGGCGTATACCTAGACAACTCCTTTTAGTGCTGTCGAAAGCGACTTTGAAGTCGACAAATCGATCCTTTTCTCGCTGGCCCCACAGATAAGGCCCTATCATATATATATAAGCAAACGCTTGGAGAATATTTTATAATAAATGGAAAGACTTCTTTAAGTAATGTTATCGAGCTTTGTACCACGATTTGTTTGTTAGGTTTCTATTCGGAAAACTCTGAGATTTTTCTAACTTTACTACACTTCGGCCGCTTTGGTGTAGTGGTTAGAAGTGCGCATTTACACTCCGCAGAGACTGGGTAAAAGCTCTAGTCAAAGCAACATTACAAAACAATACTTTTTAACCGCGGTCGTCCCTCGGCAGGCAGTGACAAAACTCCGAGAGTATTTCTGCCATGAATAACAGCTTCTCATAAAAATACAATTGCCGTTCGGAGTCGGCATAAAACTGTAAGTCCCTCTAAAATAGCAACGCAAACGCAATCTTAATAGGGCTATTCGCGATCCGGTGCAAATGGCCTAGCATCATTGCATTGCAAATTTGTATTGCAAATTATTTGCAATACACAAACAAAATACACGCATTTGCATTTGTCATNTAGCCCTAATTTTTTTTTTAAATCCATCCGCCATTTTGAATTTTTAAGAGCTGAGTTCAAACCCGCAATCAGTAACAACATAAATCCTTGGATACGAAGTTTAACAATGTTCGGAAAATCACAATGCAATATTCCATTGCGCGTTCAGTATAGAGGTTGTTAAGTGCTTTCCCCCATAGGAACAGCACTTTGTTTTGTCTGTACTTTCCGAAAATGCTTGATTTTTCATAGGTGCAAAGAGGTTTAATTTAGTCGGCAGGTGTAACATGCAAACATAAGCGATAGAAAATACAAACGGGTCCTAGGGACCCATATATACTGTCTCGGCGAAACTGGGTACATAAGTGTCCAAAATCAAAAAGTGCTTCCAAAGATTTTCCCAAGTCTTTGATATAGGAGGATACACAATTCGGAATTGCTCGTTACTAGTCTCTCATAAGAGCATAGGAAGAACGTCTCTCCGCATTCATATTAATGTATTTTTAAGTTTTTTATTTTGTTTTAGTTTAAGATTTTCGAGGAGTTATAAGGAAATTGTTTATTCATATCTCGAGCAATAGATCGACAAAATCGAAAGGGAAAATGTGTCTGCTTTCATAAGATAAATTATTAAATAAAATTATTAAAAAAGGATGAGTCCAGCGCCTTCGTCTTGACCTGTGGTCTGTGCCGGAGCAAGAGATGGGCGCGGGGTATCGGAACCCGCGGGGCCCACGGTACTGATTTCAGACTGGCTGGGATGGGCGGTGTCAGTAAGGTCTGTAAAAATTCTTACGATTCAGTTTTATTTCGTTTCATACTACAGAAATTTGTATTACTGTTGACATTAGCTTAGGTCCCCGTATCATTATTCGCGTTCGTGCTCATTTTCGCATTGTCTTCGCTTTTTGACTTGTGTATAAATTACATAAACTCGACTTTTAAAATAGGTGGCAACCCTTCTAAATGTCGTTTAGAAATAAGTAAATCTCTCGCGTCTGACATTGTAATACTTATTTCAATTACCTGATGGATTAAGTTAAATTTGATATTTTAAATACGTGGCAACTCTCCTAAGCGTAGTTCAGTAATAAAACTTTCAAAATCCATTTCAATTGCTACACATCTTTTAATAAATCATTTGGCTAATTAAGTAATTGGAGTTTAACTTTTTACACGGTTGGCAACCCTTTTTTAATATACT
>NW_016203363.1:0-2318 GCF_001687245.7 Rhagoletis zephyria
AATGCGAAACAGCTTAAATTGAACAGGTTGCAAAACCAACCATACACAATTATGGATATTTTTAAACGACGATTTTCAACCAATTTCGAAACTATAAAAACTCTCTTCATCTACAGAAAATTACCTTTCCAACGGTGTTTTTGGTTTTGAAATCNAACCAATTTCGAAACTATAAAAACTCTCTTCATCTACAGAAAATTACCTTTCCAACGGTGTTTTTGGTTTTGAAATCGGCAACTTTACCTTGGTCTTCATCTTAGTTTTTATATTTCACATCTTTGCTTATATCCTTTTCTTTTTCTATTCAAGTAGATGAGATGAGGTGGGATGACGTGATAAGATGTGATGTGATAGGATGTCATGTCATGTCATATGATGTCATACCATATGATGTCATATCATGTGATGCCACGTCATGTAATGCCATGTCATGTCATACGATGTCATATCATGTGATGTCAAGTCATGTGATGTCATGCCATATAATGTGATGTCATATCATATAATGTCATGTCACGTGATATCGTCTGATGTGATATCATATTATGTGATGTAATATCATGTGATATCTCTTCATATCATANATATGTGATTTAATATCATGTGATGTCTCTTCATATCATGTGATAAGATGTGATGTGATGTCATGTAATGTGATCACATTCCATGTTCCGATTAGTNGTCATGTAATGCCATGTCATGTCATACGATGTCATATCATGTGATGTCAAGTCATGTGATGTCATGCCATATAATGTGATGTCATATCATATAATGTCATGTCACGTGATATCGTGTGATGTGATATCATAATATGTGATTTAATATCATGTGATGTCTCTTCATATCATGTGATAAGATGTGATGTGATGTCATGTAATGTGATCATGTTCTATGTTCCGATTAGTATATCGATAACCCTGTTGATAACTGTGTCGATAAAAATACCGATAACAATATCCATAAACATATAGAAAAATAAAACGATTGAAAAATCGATTAATTCATCGATAAAAATAACAATCATCAGTATCGATTATTGTACATATCGTTAACAATATAAATTACTAAATCGATCACAAAATCAATTATTTAATCCATTATTATACCGATAACCATATCCATTATTGTATCGATAACAATATCTATTATAATATTGATTATTATATCGGTTACCATAGCGGTTATTTAATCAATAACAGTATCGATAACAATATCGATTATTTTATCGATAGCAATATCGATTATTATATCGATACAAATATCGAATTTTATATCGATGACAATACCGATCTTCATCCTCATCCTTTTCTTCATATTTATCTTTATTTTTGCATATTCCTTTTCACCTTTACCTTAAAGTGTTTAAATTTACTTTGATCTTCGTTTTTGCCTATACCTCTAGGCATCTTTGTTTTCGTTTTTATTCTCAAACCGCTAAACCGCTGAGAACCATGTCCATGTGCATTATTCCCCTTGAATTTGACAATTTACTCCGAACCAACCAACTGCCGCTAAAGAAGTTTCACTTCATAAATGCAAGAAATGTTCTTACCCTTTCAGTTACCCTAATTCTTATGTATCTGTCATTGTCTCCATTTTCGTTTTTATCTTCACTTTTGCCTCCTTTTTTTTACTTCTATTCTATTTGACTTTATTTCTTCATCTTCATATTTATCTTTATTTCAAAGCTTAATTTCAAATGTGTAGTGAAACAACAGGCGAAACATGTCAAATTGAACATGTTGCAGCAACATGTATACACAATTTGAAAATGTTAAACGACGCTTTTGGCCGTAATTTTCAATCAATTGTAAAACCATAAAAACTCTGCTCATCTATGGAAAAATGCCTTTCCAACAAATGTACATACATTCGTACTGAATGAATTGTTTTAATTGAGTTTTTACCTATTTAAATTTTATTTTTATTTACCTTAATTTATTTTATTTCAAGTTATTAATAAATGGAATCACAGGTCAGTAATATTAAAAATTGTTGTGTAGTTACAAAATAGTAATTTTTGAGCCACAAAAGCTCTATAAAGTTTTTAGTACAAGGCTGGTGCTTAACTTAATCTAATGTCATTTGTTGACATTTTATGGAGATTTGATTACCCCTTATATGACCTTTCCTATTCTTTGAGGTATTGTCTGTTGACAATAAAAACTTCTTAAATACACTAGTTTTCAATAAAACAAGAAATACAAAATCGTTGATATTTTAACTCTTTAAATCGGAAATCTACAAATAACACTTAAGCAATGTACATAGTATTCAGCTTATGAAGACCAGTTTTGAACTTACGTGCCAGTTTT
>NW_016203364.1:0-2318 GCF_001687245.7 Rhagoletis zephyria
ATCTTCATCTTCATCTTCATCTTCATCTTCATCTTCATCTTCATCTATGTTTCTAGTATAACCTGAAATGTTCTTCCTCCCTCGCGACATTTTTTATATCCTTCCGTTTCCTGTATTCAAGTCTTATATCCTTCCTTATGCTCAGCACTATGTTAAACCGTAACTTATTTATGAGTGTATGTATGTATGTATGTTTGCGCATACATACGTACGTATAATAGTAATTGCATTACCGCATTCTGAATATCCGCTGTAAACTTCTGGTCCGCCTTAGCTGAGCCCGTATTAATACATTTAAAAGCTTAGTTACGACTCGTTGCAGTCCGTTTTCGTATGAATTTCTCCATTTGATTGCATATTATTTGTCGCAGCTACGGGAAAAGTGGCTAGAGAAAATCTCATATTTTAATATTTTTATTATATTTACGTGAGATTGCAAGTTTTGTACTGAATTGAGAATTTTCATGGAAACTTAGGAGCTATTTAGTGAAACGCTTTCAATAACCAACTCAGCCTTAGAATGAAAAGAAATCCCAAAAATGTATGTCCACAAATATATGTACAAAAAGTAATGTCCCGGTGTTTCTTGCACAAAAGTCAATTTGTAGTTTTCAAATAAACACAAAGAAAGTATTTGCAAAAATTTAACATTGCAGTAGGAGAGTAAAACCTACTGCAACTGCTGAAGTTCGGTAACGGAGCCACAATACCGCTTGCTATTGTAAATGCAAGTCCAGTTGCTGAAGAAGGACATGTAATCTACTATGGGAAATTTGAATTTTTTTTGCAAAAATTAATTATGGCTAAACAAGTGAATATACAACCAAAAAAAATATATTTATTTAGGTTTACTACAAATAGTTGGCCTGAAGTTTGTTTGTAAATATTCCTGTGATAGAAAAAATTGCCACTTAGTTACAAAGACTATTTTTATAGTGGCAATTTTTACAAAATGTTGTCAATTTATAATAGTTTCAATTGAAAAGCTGGAAAGTTTGAATTTCTTAATGTTTCTACTGAATTGTTAAAATGAGTAACCTTTATAATAATAATAGATTGGCGCTTACACATATGTTAGTGTTTGGCCGAGCTTCTCCTCCGACTTGTGCCGTGCGCCCTGATGTGGTCACACAAAGCGAAGGGACTTACAGATTTACGCCGAGTTCGAACGGCGATTGTATTTTTATGAGAAGCTGTTTTTCATGGCAGAATTGCGCTTGGGGGTTTGCCATTGCCTGCCGAGGGGCGACCGCTGTTAAGAAAACCCCGCTTTTAAACGACTTCCAAAAAAGGAGCAGGTTATCAGTTCGTCGAAATATATATTTTTCTTTTATGTATGTTACCGCATAACTTTCAATCCATTACCCCTAGACATTAAAAAAATTGGTCAAAAGTACAGTTCTTCGAAAAAAAATATATGCAAAATACACGGGATTTATTCCAAAAAAAGTTCATGTGGCTCTGTGGCCACAATTGAAAGGGATTTACTTTAGCTTTCAAACCCATTTTGTTTCGTATCAAAATGATGCTTCTGCTGAAAGCGCTACGTTTATTTCGCGTGCCGTGTTCAAAAAGCACACTGATGTACAAGAGATGTATTTTAAAATGCTGTGCATATTTTTCAGATAGGAGTTCAGCGAGATAATCTTTAAGAAATTGCCAATTTCATATCAGAAAAAAATTTCAATTAGCTCGAAATTGTTCCGGAAGTAGAACCACAACAACAACAAGAGTGTAATAGAAATTTTTAACCTAACTTGAATTTCTCGACTGACTCGGATTTGGGAGGGGGAATTCCCCCTATTTCCCCTATAGGGTTGCCACCTGTTTCAAAATTAAACTTTTATTGAATTATGCATAAGTTAAATGAAATATTGAAACATGACGTGAAACGAAGGTGATAAGATAACCTTGNTTAGGAGCGTTGTCACGTATTTAAAAAATAAAGTTTAACTTAATTCCCAATATCAGACGAAAGAGATTTGTTTATTTTTTAACTATATTTAGGAGGGTTCCAGCTGTTTCATAAGTCTTATGCCCAAATCCGAAGACGAGGATAATGAGAAGACGAGCACGAATACGAAGAGGAGAATACTAATACGGGGACCTATGCTAATATAATAAGTAATACAAATTTCTGCAGTATGAAAGGAAATAAAAATGATACACGTCATGGCATATATATATTTATAAGCTGATGATACATATGATTGAAGTTCATGTGGATGTGCTTTTCTATTGCTAAGTATTAACATTTTGCAATTCATACTGATTTTTATTAAATTCAATTCAATACAATCAAAACAAATATTTCATGT
>NW_016203365.1:0-2318 GCF_001687245.7 Rhagoletis zephyria
GTAAATACTTAAGTATACAATATAGCCTCCGCTAATTTTTCACGGTACAACACACGAAATCCACACATAAAGCGCGCGCAAAGCTTCAATACAAAGCTCTACAACGCCCAACTTACGAGACTGAATGCGAAGCCATCTCATGTCCATCCGCATAGAGATCCTGCACCATACCATAATTGGTCCACTCGTGCGAGACATAGAAAGTGCCGCGTAACAAGCAACCATTAGGATTGAAGCGCGACTGGTTGTTGAAAAGGTCCTCGTAAAAATCGATATTTAATATGCTGATTGCGTCATCGAAGGTTATCAATACCATTTGTGGTACCTCACTGACATTCAAACCGCCTAATTGAGTGTGCGAATCGGGCAATGAATATTTTGAGTGAGTGTGTGTGAGTGTATTTCATATTGGCTGAGCTTTTCTCAACTGGACATCGTTGTTTCTAAGGTTCGTAGGTTTGGTTGTGCTAAAGATACTGCCCTTTAATTTTGTTTAACATTTTCAAAGGTACCTTAGGTGACCTATTGGATTGTGTTCGATCGACCAGACCAGACTCAGAGCTAGGTAGCAAAATAGCCGGCTAATTTTGTTTTGTTCCAAATCGGGAAATGATGAGCATGCGCTGGCAAGAAGCTTCAAGCCAATCAGTCTAACAATCTTCATGCTGAAGAGTCTGTAGCGCATGGACAAAGGGTACATTAGATTGAAGTTTTTGGTGAAAAGTCGCCTTAATTTTTAATTTTATTTTAAATTTTAATACCAAAGTGGAAAGCCCTGGGAATCACAGTCGAGCTCCAAATGACTTTGTAACAAAGATCGACGTACGGTAGGAAGCAGGTGAGTACAAAATAGGAGTAATTTTTGCTGATGTTGAGGGGCGTTTGACAACGCTTACTTTTGGAGTGGACGAAACAATCCTAAGGCGAATTCACTTCTGGTTATCTAGAAGATTTCTGATTGTAGCGGATGAAGTTAGCCTTTATACCATGGCTGAGGTTGGAAGAGGATGCGCTGAGAGCGCGGTGCTCTCACTTCTCTTGTAGGGCTTGGTTCTACTGCGTTCGCATCCACGCGGATAATGTTTGTTTACTGCCATCAGCAAAATCTCTCAGGCAGGTTTGTGTAAGAACACAGAGAATCCTGAATAAGATTGATGAATGATGGTCTTACTGTAAACCCCAACAAGATAAATTATTAGTTTACGCGGAAAAGAAATTTGGAAGGTCCCAATCTACCAGTGCTTAGAGAAATATCAAGATACGAATCAGACATGGAAAACTCATGTCGAGCTGAAGCTAAATTGAGCGCTGAAAGTTTTTGGACAGTGTCAGAGAACCATTAGTAAGTTTGAGAATGGCTGATACCTGGGGTCTCCTTTGAATGAAAGACCGCCGTTAGCTTTCTTACAAGGGAGCAATGGAAAGATCCATTTTCTTGGGAAGCTCAGTAAAAACTTTGTATACCTGCGGCTAAAATACTGAAAATGGTACTGGAGCTGGATGGCATCTGACGAAAGATGGCGTGGACATAAAATCAGTGTCTGCAGTCACAGCCAAGCTGCTCTAAAAACCTTGGAAACCGCTCAAAACTCATCAAAAATAGTCCAACAATGCAAGCTGAAGCTGCACTCTGTTGGAAGGTGGAATGAGCTTGAACTTGTGTCGGTGCCAGGACACTTCGATGTTCAAGGCAAATAACTGGCTGATGAATTGGCGAATGCAGATCTTTGGAGCAGCCAATTGGACCGCCGCCAGTTTAAGGCCAAGCATAGCGGACACAATCGGGTCATCAAGTATTTCATTAATAAAACACATGAGAGGCGTTGGTGTACTATTGACGCCTGCAATATAACCAAGTTTTTCGTAAAAAAGCCTCATAGGCTGATAACAAAATTCCTCATCAGGCAGAGAACTCTGATAAGAGTTATTTGGACGACATATGACCACCATGGGCATCATCGACGTTACACTCTGTGCATCTTGTCTGTGAGCTTTTTGGTCTGGCTTGAACATACCGCACTTAATATGAAGTTGGTTGGATTTTGTTAAGGAGTTTTGACAACCGATTACTAATCCGAAAGTAAGGATATCATTGTTCTGCTATATTGCCTTTTTAATAAGACGTGGGCAAACTCAAGTAAGGCAACTAGTTTCACTTGGTGTATTGTTGCGTCTTTGCTTAAAGGAAAATATGTGCGCAATCGAGGCTCCACAACTCCCGCATCTACACCATTAGGTGTCTTGGAACCAACGGTATACCATTTTTGTGATTCGTCGTGCAGACATCTTGAATTGCTGCTCGAATCTTTACGAGTAGG
>NW_016203366.1:0-2318 GCF_001687245.7 Rhagoletis zephyria
AAAATGCAGGATTGAAGTAGCGAGATCTGCAGACATGAAAATTAAGAAGCTACTGACAAACCGGACACAACATCAGCATTTTTTGTTTTGTATGTAATCGCGAAAATCCGAAAATCCGCAGAAGAAGAAGAAATAAATTTGAAGTCAAGCGTGGGAAAAAGTATATTTTTCATCAAAATAACGACTCACAACATATGGCTCATATTATGAGCCGCATAACATGTACAAGGATGTACTGGCGTACAATACTGCACATTTTCGGAAAACCCCACCACAGTCTTTATCTGAATCCTATAGATCATATATCGCCTGCTTAGTAGAAAATCGGCCTATCTCGGTAGCCAGTTCGAAAACGCCTTATCTCAAAAAACTTTCCAAGAATGCCCTATTTCAGAATTTGATTGAAAAAATCCTATATCAGAATTCGGTTGAAGAACGCCCTATATCAGAATTCGGTCCAAAAACGCCCTATCTCACTTGAAATTGTGCTTATATAGGACGTTTTTGAATCGAATTCAGAAAATGGGCGTTCTTCAACCAAATTCTGAGATTGGATTTTTTCAATCAAATTCTGAAATAGGGCATTCTTGGAAAGTTTTTTGAGATAAGGCGTTTTCGTGATTTGTGGAATCAATGCCACATAATCTAAAAATTGTTATTAAAGTAAGGAGTCCGGCATGGAAACTAGTCCTTTCCATCCGTTCCAGCGGCGCGACACTAGATCTCATCCATTCAGATCGCCTGCATCTAGTGTTTGGGGAGAAGGCGGCTTCGAAACTAGCCCTCTACAGTATCCAGACCGTAACTGGGCTAGGGTAACGGGGGTCTCTTTTAACAGTTGAAGCTCCGTTGTTGTTGTTATTGTAGCAGCATACAATTTCGCCAAAGAGTTTTGAGTGTTGCAGGAGTAACAGTCCTTGGCCAACTATAAATCTGGGTCGTTCCGGTTATGTAGACCCGACTGTCGTGGCAATGGTTGACACACATTTTTCATTACAAACAAATGTGTCTCTGGCACAGGTGGTGATTGGGCTCCGATCACGCCATTCATAGGCCGGGAGTTGTCGCAGTTGTTGTAGTAGCAGTCCTCAACCCCCCAGGGTTTCGTCATGGGTCGTCTTCCTCCTCCGACTCGACAAGCCGGAGGTCAAGAAAGCGGGCGGCGACGATAGGCGCGAAGCAGGGCGTTGTTGGGGTGATTACCAGTGACATCCCACGAAGAACTACTTCGATAGCAACGTGTTGTGCTCTTTCTCCGCCGCCATCTAGCTTCCTTGGTAGAGGTGATGCATTTTTGTAGGTTTCTCCACTGTCTATCGCCGGTACCTGTCGATCACATTGGCACTGCGTAGTTTGCCACCGACCGGCTGATTGCTTTGTAAGTAGGGTTTCTTTGTCGGTTTTGGGGTGGTTGTCCGTCGGTATTGTGTTGCCATCGATGTGGACGTCCAGCTCTAGCCTTACTTCCTTTGTCCAGATGGTTTGCAGTGTGGCGTGGTTTGCAACATCCGTGAGATAGTCACTGATTTCCCCGCACGTTGAGCAGTGTCGGCGAGAGTACGCCGCCTTGGGGGACCCCCTGTTTAATCCTAAGCGGCTTGGACTAGGCGTTTTGGAATTCGACCGATGATTGGCGTCCACACAGATAGCTAGTTATCCACCGCTTCGTCCGATTCGGAAGCGATGACTCCAGGACGTCTTAGCAAATGGTTGCGTGGTTTACCACCGCGACTAGGACCGTCCTATCACACGAGTCGACGTTGGTTCAGACCCTCCCTTATCTGTGTGGTGATGGCGTTTAATGCAGTGGTCGTGCTGTGCATTTTGCGGAATCCGTGTTGGTGTTCGGCTTGTTGCAGATGCTTCGCCATGCTGGGGGGAAGTAGTGCTCAGAGTGCCCAGATTTGGCGGTTTTGTGCGAATTTGGCGAAAACCAGCGGACACTGAATATTTAAATCTTTTAACTTGCAATGGAATAACTTTTTTCAGAAACATTCCATCCGACTCAGAAGAATTTTGGATAATTGCTTACGGAGTGAAAACCGAACCAGGCAATAAAATGTTTGGAAATATAAGTAAAGTGGCATTCATATTATTATCCTTGCCGCACTCACATCTTTTGTTGAGCGCTTTCTTCCGTAATGAATTCAACAAAAACTAAGATTCGAAATAGTATGAGGTTTGAAAGCCTTAATACAATAGTTGGAAATAAAGTTATATGAAGGCTAAAGGCCCGTCCACATAGAACTTCGGCGTTGCGTTGGCGTTAACGTCGCTTCAACAGCTGACTATGAATACATGAATTCAAATGCAGCCGT
>NW_016203367.1:0-2318 GCF_001687245.7 Rhagoletis zephyria
AAATTTATCCATGCTTATTAAGTTATCGCAACGTATCGAATTTTTCAAATTGATCAATGTTTATTGACTTGTCGAAATTTATAGGCACAGAAACTTAGTTGTCGAAATTTTTCGGATAGTTATCGAGCTATAAAAACGTGTAGGATTATCGAAATTTGTCAAGCTAAAGAAATGTATCATGTTATCGATATTTATTGAATTATCATTATTTATAGACTTAACGAAATTTATCGAGGTGTTGTAATGCATGGAGTTTTTTCAACTTACAGAGTTATCGATAATTATTGATCTACTGAAATTGGTTGGTTCAACGAATCGAAGTTTATGGAATTTTCAAAATATATCGATTTACCGAAATTTCAAGGTTATATAAGCTTATCGATTTATCACTGCTTATCGAATTTTATCGTGTTAACAGAGTGTAACGAGTTATCAAAATGTTTAGATAGTTTTCGAAAAATGTGGAGCTGTCAAAAGTAAAAATTTATAAAGATATCCAAAGAATTTACATTTTTGAGTTATCGAAATTTATCGAGCCCACGAATTTCACAGTTATAGAAATTGGTCAAGTTAGCGAATTTTGTTGAGTTATCGGATTTTAGTGTTCTTCAAATTCATCGAACTATCGATATGTATCAAATCATTGAAATTTATCGATAAACTTGGATGGAACGGGACAATTCCAAGTCCTGCCGAAGTCCTCTAAAGACCTTCTCAGATAAAATAATTTTAGTTACGTTTTAGTTCCAAAGTAGAATATTTTCCGGTTAGTTAATTTGTACCGTATAAGTTTTGCTACGTGTTAAGTTAGAAAACCTCTCCAAGGCTTCTAAAACTAGAAAAACTGTCGAATTTCGATAGTAACTGGCACTCTAGTATATGTTAATCCTGGCAATGAGCTACCTATGTGCCACATTTTAAGCAAGTCGCACCATAAATAAGATTTTTTCCAATATATCGGTATCTGGTCCACCTATCAGAAAAAAAATCATATATGTTAAGCAACCTACGCGCCGAATTTCAAGCAAGTCGCACCATAAATAAAATTTTTTGGAATAGATCGGTGTCTGGTCCACCTATCAGAAAAAATATCCTATATGTTAATCCAGACCATAGGCTACCTACGCGCCAAATTTCAAGCAAATCGGACCATAAATGAGACTTTTTCGAATAGATCGGTCTCCGGCCCACTTAACGGAAAAAATGGATCCTATGTGCTAGTCTATTTAAGCAAAAGGCTACCTACGTACCAAATGCATTTTTTTAGCGTAGCTCGACCCCTGCGCCACCTATCGGAAAAATTAAAACTTTTTGCACTACTCCTTCTAAACACCTTTCCAAAAGAGCAACAACCATTATAATCGGGTATGAAACATAAGAGAAAATTGTTCCCAATTGATTTATGCTCACAATGAATTTCACAATTATCCGCAATTTTCCAAGCTTCACAACGAATTTTCCACCTTTACATCGTCCAAAATCATCAAATCATGCGATAAAATGTAAAATTCCGCCAAAAAAAATCAGATTTTTTGCGTTCTTCCGGCTTTTCCGAGTTTTCCACTTAGAATTTTCTATTTTTCCATTCGAAAGATATTCCGAAGTGATTGCACAAAAAACTCCATACAAATAAATCAATTTTCGATTTTTTCAATTTTCCGACTTTCCCGGAAGGTTGTCCCAAAATTTCCTCTCGTAAAAACGTTCTCCTGGCAATTACGAACAACCAAAAAAAAAATTTTGCCATATCGGCCCAACTGTTCTCAATTAATGAATTACTATACATTTTTCATACCATTTTTATATATACAGATATACGTATTTAATACATACATTCTTGCCACTGCTAATCACATGAATAAAAATCCTAAAAACGAAAATGTGACTGCAATATTTCTTGTTTAAAATGTTTTAGATCCATCGCACACCACGGACTTTATCGGCCGCCGATTTAGTTGGGATTGCTAGTCTTTCTATTGCACCACAACTAATTGGTCGGAGCGATTAAGTTGGTGTAGTGTGCGCACCTCCATACATCTTCATGTACATATTTCAAGCGAGCCCTACTATTTAAATAGGCGGCCGATAAATTCCGTGGTATGAGGTGACTCCTATAGCTGCATTATTACATCTATTCCGTGTGTTGCAATATCCACGGAAGCAGCAGTTATGAAGAAAATGATTTAAAAATGTTAGACGAATTCTCTACTTATATGTTTGGCTTTCCTGTGTGTATTTTTCCAACGTCAAAAGCTGGACTTTTTTTTGTAAAAGTTGTTACAACAAAAAATACGAAACACGTTTTCTGTCAGATAGCT
>NW_016203368.1:0-2318 GCF_001687245.7 Rhagoletis zephyria
TTAATGTTCGGCTCCGCCCGAACTTAGACTTTCTTACTTGTTATTTAATGCATTAGGCATTGTTTACTAGCACCAATATGCTGTTTTTGTTATCTACTATGTATTAAGTGCTACCAACACGCGTCAATGTGCAGCGAAAATTTCAAAAAAAGTGCAGCCAACCAAAATCCTACTATAAACGTATGTTTGTATGTATACAACATGTACATTACAAATGAATGTTCGAAAGGAGTCAGCATTGCATGCGGCTCAAAGTGATTGTCAATCAATTTCTGGCATCAAAACATGCAATTACAACATTTTACAACAACTATTATTAGCTGCAGCGCCTACATATGTATATCGTCACTACAGGCAGGTAATTAACTGCATGTGTTGTAAAAATGTTTTGTAATTATTTTTTTCTCTTCATGTGATTGCTTTATTAAATAATAAAAATATGCCTTTTTCACAATAGTGCCTTGCGGTGAAAAAAAGGAAACAATTTTGAAAATACATTTGTACACATTTACGCAATTTCTTAAATGCATATACTTTAGCTAAAAATTTAAATATGCGCAGCTGGCACCACACTACACATCAATGACGTTAAAATGCCAATAATGTGGAGAAGTTGTGATGTTAAATGTCAATTTCGTTAGCCCTGCATGCCACTGATTGTTTTTTTTTTAACATTTTGGGTTTTATTGCATTTTTCACTGCACTTATTACTTGTGTATCCTCGACTATGTTTTATACGTAAACAAGCACACCTACAAATTCCGATAAATAAACAGTCATTGCATTAAAAGCCTAAAGCGCATGTCAGCATTTAATAGCAAACAATTTGTGTGGTAATATATAAAATATATGAAAAAAGACGAAAACTGCAATCATTACATACTCTTTGATTGAGAGTAAGATTAAAATTAAAATTAAAATTAAAATTAAAATTAAAATTAAGCTTAAGATTATGATTAAGATTAAGATTAATATTTAGATTAAGATTAAGATTAGGATTAGGATTAAGATTAATAGGTATTGAGATTAACAACAAGATTGATATTAAGATTAAGATTACCATTAAAATCAAGATTAATACTAAAGTTAGTATTAAGATTAAAATTCAGATTAAGATAAAGACTAATATTAAGATTAGGATTGATATTAAGATAAGGTTAAGGTTAAGATAAGATACGAGTAATTGAACGATTAAGATTAAAATTAAAATTAATATTAAGATTTAGATTAAGATTAAGATTAAAATTAAGATTAAGGTTATGATTAATATTAAGATTAAGATTAAGATTAAGACTTATATTGAGATTAACAACAAGATTAATATTAAAATTAAGATTAACATTAACATCAAGATTAAGATTAAAATTAGTATTAAGGTTAAAATTCAGATAAAGATAAAGATTAAGACTAAGATAAGTAAAGATTACTCTAAGATTTGACAGGACTTTTTAGATCGCTTCGGGTAGCACCTACGCAGTAACTACGAATATATAATTTTAATCCATATATGCATGGCAGATTCCATTAACCTACTTATCGAGTTTATCAAATCATATGACAGTCATATTCTAGAATGAGGATCCTCTAATGGTATCTTCGAAAAAAAAAACAGAACAACATCTTTCCACTATGTCTTTTTGATTTCGAAGTCTAACTTTTATTTTGTCCCTGCTTCCCGCTGTTTTCAGCAGTGAAAAACTTTCCTGTTTTAAACTTTGATATCTTTTATCTAGAGGTTGTTTTATAACTGCAATACCTAGCTCCATTAAAACTTGCTCAATATTGTTACTAATTCTTTTCTATCTAGATCAAGTAGTGGCATTATATGGATAAAAAATAACCAAAGATTTTTGAATAGGCGAATTCGATAAAAAGTACCTACATACCGTGACTAAAACAAATGACCACGCGTTGTTTTTGTTTTAAATATTCGTAATATTTTTCCAGCTAAATAGCTAAATTTTTTTGTTATCATTATTACAACGCTTTTATCAACTTGCAATGTTGTATGTCCAGACCACCATTTTATACTATAAATATAGCAAAGGTATTTATGGCAAACCTAGTCTAGATATCAACCTCGTCGTAGGTGTATCAAAGACATACAATTGGAAAAACTCTAAAGATAGATGTCGCCTCGCCAGAAGAAGTTAAAAATATGCACTACATACGCTACAGCGGAAGTGGACGACACGCCATTTCTTTAAATGAAACTAATTGCTGATATGTATGTATGTACGTATGTAGGCATATACTAAATGTGAGCAAACAAAATTTTGCTTCCATAGTCTTCTGTTCTACTTTCACTGCAAGTTGAA
>NW_016203369.1:0-2318 GCF_001687245.7 Rhagoletis zephyria
TGTGCATATAATATGCTTACCATCTTTACGAGAGGAGTACAGTACTGCTCCAAGCAGAGCAGCAGCTTCAGCTGTAAAAGCTGAGCAGTATGTGGGCAGAGTACCGACAGTAATGGTGGCACCAAGTATGTTTGTGACAGCAAACGTTGTACTGGTGTCAGATTTCGATCCATCGGTGTATATAATTTCCCAGTCCTCTTTGTATGGCTGTAAGGCTTCATTAAATATTTGTAGGTATTCGCTAGGGCTGGTTTTGTTCTTAGGGTGATTCTGAACAACGGTGACGAATGAAGATTTAGGAATCATGAAAGGTGGATGGGACGCTGTATTTACTAATGTTGGTGTCGATATTATGTCCATTTCCGGGAGTAATGATATGCACCGTGATAATGCGGATTCTTTCCTAGTTTTGCGTGCATGAAGCAAAACAGAGTTAATTTGGGTAAATAACAGCTGATTCCGGCAATGGAGCAGTTTAGGTATTAGCATCATTGTATTGTACTCTGTCCTGTTCGAGATATCAGGTAGTCCGGCTTCGGTAAGAACTGCTCTGACTGGTGACGTGGGGAACGCACGTATACTCCTTCTTGCGGCTGCGTGGTATGGTGCATGTAAGAGTTTGATATGAGATTTAGCACAATTGCCGTATATTGAAAGACCATAATCGATTTTTGAAAGTATTAGTGATTTGGTTATGTTTATAAGGGTGTTGGTGTGTACAAAACAGTGTTTAGATGAGAGAAATTTAATTATGTTTAGCCTAGATAATATACTAGTTCTTATATATTGACAATGTTGCTTAAAGCTAAGTCTCTTATCAAATATTAAGCCAAGAATCTTTAAGTTGTCCGAGTGGGGTATTGGAATGTTATGTAGGGAAAGGGGCGGAAAAGAACTGCATACGTGAAATGAGGAGCACTTATTAAGAGCAATGTTAGCACCTGAGGTTTGGCTCCAAATGTGTATGCTCTTAAGGATATCTATGAAATTTAATTCAATCTGCCTCAAGTCTTTGATCTTGGAGAAGATAAGGACATCGTCGGCGTAAATAACATGTTCTACGTGACTAAAAGAAGCAATTACTGAGCTTAGTTCGTTAAAAGCAATTGTGAACAGGATAACCGAGAGTGGAGATCCTTGTGGTATTCCATTATAGAGATTGTGAATACTTGAGTTGTGGTTATTGACTCTAACGATGAATTTCCGATTTTGTAGGAAAGACCTTACAAAATTATAAATTTTTTTCCCGATCTTTCAACGCTTTAGTTCTCTGAGTACGAGGTGAACACCGATTCTATCAAAAGCTTTCTCAAAGTCTAAGCTCAATACAGAGACGTGGTTTCTGGTTGCTAAGGCTGTAGAGGCAAAGTGTTCGAAATATATCAACGGTTCTATAACACCTATCCCTTTTTGGAACCCAAATTGGTGGGGAGATAACAATTTATTTGTTTTAGCGAACCACATAATGCGCGTTGAGATTATCTTCTCCAAGATTTTGGACATGCAGGGAAGGAGGGATATCGGTCTATAGCTAGCTATAAGGGAAGGAGGCTTGTTGGGTTTAGGGATAGGGATGATAGAGGACATCTTCCAATTTTGAGGATATACACCGCTGTTAAATATTTCATTGTATAAGTTGACGAGTCTTGTTTTTAAAGAGTTGGGAAGGTTTTTGAGGATGGGGTAGGTGATTTTATCTTCACCAGGAGTTTTCCCAGACATTTTGGATACTGTGGATTCAAACTCATCTGAGGTAATTGGAGCTTCTATCGCTACAACGCTGGGAGAGGGAGAAAGGTTGTCATATATTTCTGCTGTAATTTGTTCTTTAAGGGTATTGAAGTGTATGTGGAAGTTGGAGGGGTGGGAGTATTTTGACCAAGAAGAGGCAAATTCTTCCGCTATTTCGCTTGGTGGGTATATAGGACCTTGAGGTGAGTGAATAAAAGGGATGAAGGAGGATGGAGCAGAACCAGTCAGGATTTTTATGTCTGCCCAGACCTGTTTTGGGCTTGAGCGTGGATTAATATTTGCGGTAATCCTTTCCAGTGATTTATATTTGGCGATCTTAAGTTCTTTTCTGAATGCCGCGTTTGCTTTTTTATAATAGATAAGGTTTGTGTCAGTCCTATCTTTTTTATATTTAGCCCACAAAAGTTTCTTATTGTTTCTAAGCACAGTTAGGTGATTGGACCAGTACGGCAGTTTTGCTCGAAATTTTTTTGTGCTGTTTTGGGGTATGGCTACATGAGCTGATAATCGAATAATAGTTTTAATCGCCGCGGCTTCAGCGTTAATATTTTTTAAGCAGGGGCTTT
>NW_016203370.1:0-2317 GCF_001687245.7 Rhagoletis zephyria
ATTATTTCGTATGCACAGTTTCCATATGCACAATTTCAGGGTGCCTATAGGTATCGATAGGAAATAGGGTTGTTGGAAAAAAGAAAGCGAGCGAATAAAGGCCTGTTTACATACAACTTTGGCGTTGCGTTGGCGTCGCTTCGACAGCTGACTATGAATACATGCCTTTATATGAAAGTCTCCACATAACCAAAAACGGGCAACGCCAACACAACGCACAAAGATGGATACCCCAAAAAAAACATTGCGGATTAAATTTAAAATAAGGTAAGTAAAAATTCTAAAATGCAATCCACGTTGGAGTAGTAGTGCACTTGGGCGGGACCTGCCCAAAACTCATCTAAAAGATGATCAGCATCGACGCCAATAGTTGCGTTCCAGATGCTTAACGATTTTCAGATTTTTACAGGAAGCTGTNCCAAAACTCATCTAAAAGATGATCATCATCGACGCCAATAGTTGCGTTCCAGATGCTTAACGATTTTCAGATTTTTACAGGAAGCTGTTCCAGGTTTATTAATGGAGAAAACAGCTTTTCCTGCAAATCTGGAACGCAACTAATAACAATAATTCGAAAGCGGAAATAAAAACACTTCCACTTTGCGTACCTTCTTTTGATGAATTTCACGCAAAGGCCGCCAATGCAGAGATCCATTCGCCCCTCTTCACCGGCAACACAGAAAAGAGAATTCTACTTAGTAAGGGTTATAGTCCCTAAGCGCGGCCGAAGTCCGCCACCCAAAAAAGGAGTTGGACGCAGGTGTCGTCCGGGAACAGCTTCCTATAAATTCCTGCAGATCGTGAAGTACCTGGAACATTATTGGCGTCGCTTGATACCCCTCTTGACTTTTTTTGGATGAATTTTGGGCAGGTTCCGCTTAAGTGCACTTTTACCCACGTTGGTATTTAAGTTCTATATTTACAATGGCCCGTAGTCATAGTCAAAATAAAGTCGACTTTAAAGTTAGTTGCAGCTTTTTGANAGTTGCAGCTTTTTTGACAGATATCCCATTGAAAATTATGTCAAAAAGCTGCAACTAACTTTAAAGTCGACTTTATTTTGACTATGACTACGGGCCAATATATTTATATATTTACAGAAAATACGGAGGAGAAGTTAATAGAGGCGGTCAGGGCACACAGCTGCCTTAACGATAAAAGCTCCCAACTTTTCCGCAATAAATTATTAAAAGAAAAGGCTTGGGATGCCGTTGCATGCGCTGTGGGAGTACCTGGTATGTAATTGTATATATGTATATGTATATAAATATATAAAAAAAATTACCTCATTTAATTCTTCCAATAGTAACTAACTGCCAAACTAGGTGGAAGTCTCTCAGAGACCGTTTCGTCCGGGAGACAGGCTNTAATATATAAAAAAATTACCTTATTTAATTCTTCCAATAGTGACTAACTGCCAAAACCCTCCACAAGAAAAATTCTCAAAAATCAACGGTAATTTTTTGCGACTTGAAACTTGCACTTTATTATACTAAAATTGAATGAGCTACAAAACTTTGTACAAGCTTTGAAACTTTTATTTATGTGGTATCTGATATAGATCGACCCTTATTTTAAATGAAAATTATAAACAAAAAATAAATAAAGATAAGTTGCCAAAAGCATCATTTTGAATTTTGCTGCTATTATTTTGAACCCACTATATATACAAACAGCCAGCATCAAAAAATATGAATACCCTCACGTTTCTTTATATATATATTCCATACCAAACAGCAAAAACGAGCAGAATAAATTTTATCAATTTCATATAGAACTCGGGGAAAATTCTAGACATACCAAAAAATAAGAAAATCGTCAAAACGTCTGGGTATTCATATTTTTGACGCTGACTATATGTTTCTTCTATGTATGTGGTAAAGTACTCACTTTCGATTAGATTGCGAGGGTATTATAGGCACCTTGGCAATCGAACTCAGCGAATTATAGGTTTCATAATTAAATCATAATTTTCTGTAATTAGCTTTTATCGGCGTTGAAGCAAGTGCGGTTTGCGTAATTGTTTTCACACCTGGTACATATTCTTCAATGTTAATATTCTCATCCAAACGTTCATAGCTGAGACGTAGCGTTTGTGTGTAAAGTACTTTAAGCTGCAGAGACTGACAAAAGTGATGCAAACAGTTATATACCTCGCTTAGTGCCTTTGGATTTTCGACTAAGCGTGCCTGTATGAGCTGGTGAATATANGTATTATAGGCACCTTGGCAATCGAACTCAGCGAATTATAGGTTTCATAATTAAATCATAATTTTCTGTAATTAGCTTTTATCGGCGTTGAAGCAAGTGCGGTTTG
>NW_016203371.1:0-2317 GCF_001687245.7 Rhagoletis zephyria
TTGTAATAAAAGCGTGTTTTTAGTTTTTTTAACTATAATATTATTATATGTAAGAAGGTACGCAACACTTTCAGCGAAAAAAATTCACAAAAATCAACGGTAATTTTTAGCGACTTTGAAACTTGCACTTCAATTTAATGGGCTACAAAACTGCATGCTCACAACTTTTCTAAGAAATCGAATTGAAAAATTTTAAATTTCGGTACAAATCACTGGGTATTGCTTGAATTTTGTCGAGGTCTGTATGAAGTTAAAAATTGTATTTTTATGGATTTCGCAATTAAACGAACTATATTAAAAAAAAAATAAGAAAAATTTCGCACAGAAAATATAAATAAAGCAAACAAATCGTCAAAGCGTCACAAACACAATCAAAAATTGTTTCAGTTTTGAAATCTTTTAACTCGTTTTTAATACTCAAAAATGTTCTAAAAAATCTCATTAAAAAGTTGAAATTTTGCAAGAAAATTTGCTGAATTTTCGCGAGTTTTGCACAGAGTTTAGGAATTATATTTATATATTTTTTGTTGTAGAATGAACCAGATTTTTATACAAAATTGGCGGAAAAATATTAGAATGAGAATTGTTGCATATATTGTAAAAAATATACTGTGCCAATACTTTGTTCCGGCAGTGTAAGTACATACATGTTTGCAAAAATATTTACTTCTGTGCCTGTAAATCTAATTTACATTTATGTTATTGCATTGCTATAACATTTAACTTCAACTATTTTAGTAATAAATTGCAAGAATGATCTCACATTTAGATGTAAACATATATAACCACCGTCATTTCTACATATGAATAATATCTAATAAAAAATGTTATTAAATTCCATTGCCATTGCTACTATAAAGGAAATGTATAAGCATATTTTTAATTACATTTATTTGAAATCATAAAACACATTTTATTGCTGCAATAATAATTGTTAAGTGAAAAAAAAAACACCGAATAATATCTTTGATGATTTCATTTTATTGTGCTATTTGGCATATTACTCTGTGCGCTATATGTGGTGCTTGATTTATTACAAATTTGTATAACAATTAAATGAATATTAATAAACACATAAAAGTGCAACAATGTTAATCATTGAGAATACTAAATTGTTGATATTTCATGCCTGTATTGCGGCGGTGAATCGTCTGAAATTAAAAAAGAGAAAGAATTTACATACAATGGGGACTGTCACCGTACGTCACCTATGGGATGTACACCACAGTCATCCGCCCAATTGCAACCCACGGTTCCTTGGTATGGTGGAGTGCTCTAGACAAAGGAAATAACAAGAAAATAAAAGGAAAAGTGCACAGACTCGCATGCCTTGACATTTTGGGGGCAGTGATTATTCATCTGCAACCGCTGAACATTGATACGACCGCAAAGAGCGCTTTGCGGCTCAGCGAAGCCAAACCGTGGAAGGCAACCATACTGAATGAAATTAAAAGGGGCCGGCTAAATCGAAAATAAGCTGACATAGAAGCCAGCATTGAGTACATTACGGCTTTGTGGCATTTCCATGCGAAGATACCCATTAGGGTCGCGACTAGGGAAGAATGGGCTGCAGGACTGCCAGTAGCAGAGGGGGTATATCCATCTGCACTAACGGTTCAAAGATAGAACAAGGAACCGGTGTCAGTGTCTACCCGAAGGACCTGCAGATCAACCAGTTCTTTCATCTGCCGAGAGGCTGCAGTGTCTTCCAAGCGGTGATCTACGCTACAGGGAGGGCGACTGGTCTTTTACTTAGTAGTAGAGTTCCAGAAGACAGAGCCACTATTTTTTGGTCGACAGTCAGACTCTATGCTGGGTTCCCGTACATAGCAATATTGAGGGGAATAAGTCGGCAAATGAGATGGCCAAATGCGCCTCAGAGATGCCAATAGAAGAAACGGATAGCTCCGTACTACCACCGTTTAGCGATGACGTTAGGAAAATTAATGAGTACACCGTGGCCGTGACGAATGACTTGTAGAAAAAACGGACGGCAGACAAGATTATTATGCCCGCGGCTAAGTAGGTCCAGGTCTACAGACGAATCGTCTCAGGAGGAGTAATTGGTTCAGTAGAATAATACCTTAAAGCTACTCTTTCGATTATATGGAGGTACGTTTCTCCTCCGAACACTCACAAAAAGAGAGCACTCACAATGAAAACTTCTGTCTCCGAGTGAAACTGTGAAATATTCCACACACGCCCTCCTAACCTAGCCTAACCTATGATGAACGAGGATATCCATCGTTCGCACTAGTAGTTATAGCAACCAGTCGTCTTATTACCCACTCCCTTGCCACTTGAAGAAGAAAAAAAA
>NW_016203372.1:0-2317 GCF_001687245.7 Rhagoletis zephyria
CTGCTGATTTTGAAAGTAATGAAGATTCTTATGAAGTTCTAACAAATAAGGCCACGAAAAGAAGGAAGTTTTTGGACGTAGTGGGCAAAATGGCAGCAGAGCCTTATACTGCAACAGAGCTACCATGTTTTTTTACATGACAGAAGATTTAGCTATTATTAAACACATCGGCGACAGTTTTTCTGAAAGCGCAACTTTTGATCCTTGGGTGAGTGATTTGAAAGAGGCAGCTGCCCCTCCCCCTACAGCTACATAGCGAAGGAAAATCTTCAAAAATTAAGAAATAAAAAGAAACACAATTGTATGCGTAACCGAATTCGTAACTATGCTCTCACTTTCCACATAAGCCTGCGTCTTTCATCGTTGGTACAATGAAGTAAGCACAGCATTAAGCATTGAATTGGTACAGAATTGAATTAAACACACACTTAAGTTTCTCTTACCATTCTCTGACGAAGGAAGGAAAGTTGTGATAAACCACTGCCTTTTTGTACCTTCCAATGTGTTCCTACCCCTTCCAATGCCTTCTTATCTATTCCAATGTGTTCCTAACCCTTTCAATGCCCTCTCAACCCATCCAATGTCTTTCTGTTCCTTACACTGCCTTCCTATCCCTTCCAATGCCTTCGTATTTCTTCCAATGCGTACCTATCACTTCGAATTCCTTCTTTTCCCTTCCAATGCATTCCTATCCCTTCCAATGCCTTCTCATCCCTTCCAATGCCTTTCTATACCTTCCACTGCCTTTCTATTCCTTCCATTGCCTTCGTGTCCCTTCCAATGTGTTCCTATCAATTCCAATGTCTTTCTATCCCTTCTAATGCCTTCTCATCCCTTCCAATGCCTTTCTATAACTTTCATGCCTTCATATCTCTTTCAATGCCTTCATATCCCTTCCAATGCGTTTCTATCACTTCCAATGCCTTCCTGTTCCTTCCAGTGCCTTCTAATCCCTTCCAACGCCTTTCTATACCTTTAACTACCTTCCAATGCCTTCGTGTCTCTTCCCATGCCTTTCTTTCCATCCTAATGCCTCCTCTTCACTTCCAATACCTTTCTATGACTTCCACAGCCTTTCTATCCCGTCCAATGCTTTCGTATCCCTTCCAATGCGTTCATATCCCTACCAATCCCTTTCTGTACCTTCCACCGTCTTTCTATCCCTATCAACTCCTTGGTATCCCTTCCATTGCCGTCATATCCCTTCAAATATCTTTCTATCCCTTCCAATGCCTTACTATCCTTTCCAATGCCTTTCCGCTGCCTTCCAATCCCTTCCAATGCCTTCGTATACCTTCCAATGCGTTCCTATCCCTTCCAATACCTTTCTATCTCTTCCAGTGCCTTTCTATAACTTCCACTGCTTTCTTATCCCTTCCGATGCCTTCTCATCCCTTCCAATGCCTTTCCATATCTTCCACTGCCTTCCTGTCCCTTCCAAAGCCTTTGTGTCCATTCCAATGCGTTCCTATCCCTTCCAATGCCTTCTCATCCCTTCCAATATCTTTCTATATCTTCCACTGCCTTCCTATCCCTTCCAATGTTGCCTTCTGTACCTTCCACTGACTTTCTGTCCCTTCCAATGTCTTCTCATCCCTGCCAATGCCTTTCTATTCCTTCCAATGTCTTCCTATCCCTTCCAAAGCCTTTGTGTCCCTTCCAATACGTTCCTACCCCTTCCAATGCCTTCTCATCCCTTCCAATATCTTTCTATATCTTCCACTGCCTTCCTATCCCCTCCAATGCCTTTGTATCCCTTCCAATGCGTTCCTATCCCTTCCAATGCCTTTCTGTACCTTCCACTGCCTTTCTATCCCTTCCAATCCCTTCGTATCTCTTCCAATGCCTTTCTATCCCTTCCAATGCCTTTCCGCTGCCTTCCTATCCCTTCCAATGCCTTCGTATCCCTTTCAGTGCGGTCCTATCCCTTCAAATACCTTCATCCGCAAGCATATGCCACTAATATGAAGGAGTCCAACACCGTAATGGAACAAATACTGCCGCCCCTACAGCTACATAACGTAGGAGAAATTTTCAAAACTAAAGAAATAAAACATACAAAATTGTATGCGTAATCGATTCCGTACCTATGCTCTCACTTTCCATATAAGCCTGTGTTTTTCATCGTGGATACACTGAATTAAGCACATCCATGGGCGTCGCTAGGATCGAATTTAGGGGCGGAAGGGGGGCGGAAGGGGGGCGGTTTGGGGTCCGACATATAAAAAATCACAAAACTTTCATCTTTACACATTTATGTTTCTGGCATGCGGGGGACGATATGCACTTGCCGATTTGTTTTACAAAAATTATTTAA
>NW_016203373.1:0-2317 GCF_001687245.7 Rhagoletis zephyria
ACAAATTACGAAATAAACTTTAAAACTTTATTGAAAAAATTAGAATCCAGTTTTAACGGTTAAGTTAAGATTTTAAGAACCGTTTATCGATGTTATCGACTGTCTGTTGTATGCATCTGAGAAACATATTTGACGGGCAATTAACTTTAACAAGCAGTCGGGAAAATGGCCCTTAGTGGCTGCTATTCACTCAGGTTGACACCAGATACACAGTGGTAGAAAAAATAATAGAAACTTTTTAGTTTGACCAATTTTGGCTATATTTATTTTGTTTATTCGAATTTTCATATTTTTTTATATTCATGTACAGCGCGTTATATGTAAAATATTTACGTTACCAAAATCCCCCAACAATTTCAAATTTTTTATTCAGAATTTCTAGACGCTTTTGAGTATGCAATTTTAGTAAGTCAAAGTGCAAATCTCAAGGCGCTGGAGAATCGCGTTGATTTGTAATAATTTTTTAGCTGACGGTGTTGTGCATTTTGTGTCAATTGTTCTGAACTTGTCCTCTTTACGAGAATATACAAGACGCAACAATTGACTCCGCTGAAACTAAATGGACGAATTTTAAGCCTTATGGAAACTAAAGTGGAAGGAGAACTAAGTCCAACGTTATGAGAAGGCATTTGTTACCAAATAGCAAGAGCCCGAGTATATACCGGTGGATTTACACAGCGATGGTTAGACCTATTATCCTTTATAGAGTTATTGTGTGGACTTAAATAATAATCTACTTAGAAAAATAGAAAGGCAATAGATTGGCAACCGCACCTATCTACATGTGTACCTACCTAACTAAACTCTTAACCGCATTTAAAGTGTACGCTACCAGTTACCTTTATACATACCTAAAAGTCAGCGTGCGATTGAAGTGTGAAGAAGAGAAATCGTCAAAGCAAATAAATACGAACGCTCTTGGTTTTTGCAAACTTGTTAAAACTTAGGTACCTGACGGTGTTACGTATGATCTTCTTTTTGTCTAAGCTTCTGTTTATGAAAATATTTTTCACTTTTTGGGTAGTTGTAATAGCCAATAACCAAAGGAATATTTAAACATTTTATTAAGGTGGAGTACATCGATTTTGATTTCCTATTTTCTCTGTAAGAAAATTGTATGATGAGTTGAGTACATATTTTTGAATATTACTGTATGCATTTTAATTGCATTAATTTTACGTAGGTTCAACTCTGCAGCCATTGTACTCAGACGAAAAATTTCTGTTCAGTTGCTTTTGCTACTGAAATATAATATAAAACTTAAATATTTGCTTAAGTATTGATAACAGAGCCGCGAACTTGCCTTAAGCTTAAGTAAATAAAACTGAGTACATTACCCAAATGGCTGATGTCAGACCCTTCGGATATAATATACTAGGATGATTCAGAAACAATTTTCAAATTCGAAAGAATGATGAATTCGATTTTGACCGCAAATAACTTTTGACCGAGTTGACATATCGAAAAACCTTTCTTGAAGAGAACTCAATTTTCTACAAAAATAATATGCTTATGGGAAATCGAAAATTGCGATGCGGACATTATTAGTATTAATATTACGAGCTCATATTTTCTGAGACTTATTTTGGTGGCTAAACGAAACTTTTGAGCATAATTCCGAGGAAAAAGAGAAAAAAAATTTTCTAAATCACCCTACTGTATACCATTTATAAAATCTAATTCAAACGTAAATAAACGACGAAAGACAAACGTCATTTAAGTCAAAATGTTCCAACAACCTTCGATGTATGCTTCCCTAAGTTCTTTTAAATGTAAAATAAAGTTTAACTTGCTAGCTTTAAAAACGCCGTAAACTGCACCAACAAAACTGCTGATGTTTAAAAAAAGGAACAACAAAAACGTTATTACCGAGCTTTGAGTACGCTTCACATTTTGGCGGCATTTCCAAACTGTCAAAACTAATGAAGCTTAGTCGATGAGCAAAGTTTTTGGCTTTATGTCATGAAACTAAGCATTTGAAAATACCAAAACAGAAAATGAGAAACGAAAGTTCATGTAAGTCAGAGCAGAGTAAATGCTATTAAACCAATTTATGGGTAAGAAATTGGGGAAAATTGCCACGAATTTTGTAAATGTTTAAATTAAATTCAGAAAAATAAAAAATGTTTCCCATCCCAATTAGAATACATATGTCTGCTTAAAATAATAGGGATTGGTGTTCTAAACAAAAACACCATAAATGATTTTATATGCTTATAAACATTGAGAGAGCTAAATGTTGAAAAGGGTTGAGAAGGCCACGAATTTATACAATAATGGGTATGCAGTAGTGGAAAAGGCAAAGTCACATAAAAGT
>NW_016203374.1:0-2317 GCF_001687245.7 Rhagoletis zephyria
GATTGGGCTTGGGATATATAAGTCCGAGATTAGGAAAGCGAAGCGAACGTCGTGGAGACTGTTCTATGAAAGCATGGAGGGCAGTCAGGAATGTTCAAGGTTTAGGCGAGTTTTCTCTGAGAATCCCGGTCCCCTGGGATATATCAGGGATGAGGGCGGTGGCTGGGCAGTGAGCAGCGAGGAGTCTCTTCGGATGCTCCTTGGCGTTCACTTCCCCTGCAACCCGGATGCGGGAGGGATCCGGTTAGAGGCGTCGAGCCCCGAGACGAATGTCTCGGAAATCCTAACCGCGCATCGCCCTCTTTGGGTCATTAGCTCTTTCAAGCCCTTTAAGGCCCCGGGCCTAGATGGCACAATACCGGCCCAACTGCAGAAGTCTGCAGAAGTGTCGTGCCGCTGGTTGATTCCCATTTTCGAGGGCTGCTTGACTAAGGGTCATGTTCCGGGGCCTTGGAGGGTGGTCAGAGTGGTGTTCATTCCCAAATCGGGTAAAGANGCACAATACCGGCCCAACTGCAGAAGTCTGCAGAAGTGTCGTGCCGCTGGTTGATTCCCATTTTCGAGGGCTGCTTGACTAAGGGTCATGTTCCGGGGCCTTGGAGGGTGGTCAGAGTGGTGTTCATTCCCAAATCGGGTAAAGACATGTATCACCCAGGGATTTCAGGCCGATAAGTCTCTCCTCGTTTCTTTTGAAGACGCTGGAGAGACTGATATATCTGTATTTAAGGAGCGGGATCCTCAGGGAGCGCTTTTCATTGGATCAGCATGCTTAAATACTGCAAGGGCGGGTCTATTGAAACGGCCCTACACACGGTCGTTGAAAATATTGGGGTCGGAGCCGACCTTGTCTGGTTTATTTACCGCTTGCTTTGCAATAGAACTGTCGCGGCAGAGTGGGGCAGCGCTTCAATCCGGAGATGTGTGAGTTGAGGTACCCCGCAAATGGGAGTTCCCTCGCCGTTGCTTTGGGTCGTTGTAATCAATGACCTGCTAGTGGCTCTGGAAATAAGTGGCTGTCGGGTGGTTGCCTATGCCGATGATGTAGTATTGATAATAAAAGGAAAGTTTCCGGAAACACTGTTTGAGCTTATGCAGGGTTACTTGAGCTTGGTTGAGAACTGGGCTAGGAGGTACAAGATACCGAATTGCCGTCTTCCCTCAATGGGTGGTCTTCCTCTAAGGCTCTCTGACGGGGTGAAGTACTTGGGCTTGATCCTTGACAGTAAGCTTTCCTGGAAGCCTAACGTGGAGGAAAGAGTCAAGAAGGCTACAGTAGCACTGTATTGTTGTAGAAGGGCCATTGCCAAGCGCTGGGGCCTCTCGCCGAAAGTTGTGGATTGGCTTTATGAAACTTTAATCAAGCTAATCTTATTATATGGGGTACTCGTCTGGTGGAACGCACTTGACAAGGCCTACATCGTCAAGCAGCTGGAGAAGGTGCAAAGAGCCGCCTTAATTGGAATCAGTGGGGCACTTCGAACCACACCTACTCTTGTGCTTATGGCCATGTTAAATGTTGTGCCTATAGATATAGCTCGCAGGGTTGCCTGGGTTCCTACCGACGCGGACAGACCACTGCATACCGGTTCTGGGTCAGAATGGATCTTTTACCACCCACATTCCAGCTTTTGAATAAAAATCAAGTAATAATCATTTCCGTTGAGCGAAAAAAATAAAAATCAATAATAATTATTATTTTTGAGCGAAAAAATAAAAATCATAAAATAATGATTAAATGCTGATTTAAATTATTTGACTCATAATGATTACCGTCCCTTGAGTTTTACAATCAGTTTATCGTAAATTTTAAATAGTTTTATTTCATGGTATATTTAAATGCTTTCAGTTATGGAATTTTTGCTCATATTCATATAAGTTACGTCTCAATGTGAATCCCGGGATAAATACCTACTTAAAAAAATATCCCGAAATCCCGGGATCACAATTTTCCGCATATTTTGGCATCCCTAGTATGTATGCGTATAAGATTTTCTTTTAAATCGGTAAGATGCATATTAACTTGGGGTATGCATAGAATTGTTAATGACAAAAACTGCACTCACAAGCAAGAAGAATGAAGAATGAAGAAAGCAAAATTATTTTACGAGGGCGGCGCGACGAGTTCGGTAGCGCGGAACGCGAACACGGCCCGGGGTGGCGCTAAAGGGACAACATTATATNGTAGCGCGGAACGCGAACACGGCCCGGGGTGGCGCTAAAGGGACAACATTTACTTTTTGTATGGAAATAAGATCGTATGGCTTTATTTCTCATAACACTATGCGACAGTCAAAATCGGGATGGGATGAAACCAACG
>NW_016203375.1:0-2317 GCF_001687245.7 Rhagoletis zephyria
TTGTAACGAAGTGTAGGATAGAAGCTAAAGTTTTTATGCACACACATGCATACATTAGCAAATACTGTGTAGCATCTAGAATCTATACATATGCTTGGTATGAATTTGACTTCAATAAAGAAGTCTTATTTGAAATGAGATTCCAAGAAAACCACAAATTGTACATACACACACAAAGTATGGCTCCTATAGTTACTTCGCACGTATTTAAACTTTGACTTCAAAGGTGCGAACTTTGTGCACTAACATATTACTTTTTGAACTCAAATAATACGAATAAAAAAAATTATTGACTTATTTTTGGATAGTCATACATTGCAAGCACAATTTTTGCTTCAAAACAAAACAAAAAAATATGATTCAACAAAAATTTTTGTAGTAAAAAAAAAACTTTATAAAGGGCAAAGTTTTAAACAAATTTGGCGTTAGCACCAAAATACTACATTCACGCAGGCATCATCAATGAGCGAACTCTTGCTGGCATTACTTAATATTTTCACATAATTTTCAGTATTAATTTTGTATACCTGCAAGCAAGGGCTGTAAATAGATACATACCTTGATTAAGCTCCACGAAGGTTAAACGTAATTTGCTGCATTTTGCGATTAATGAGCTTAAGAATTAGAGATGTTAGCAAATTGAGGCTTTTGCTCCACTTAACCTTGCACACAATAAAGTTGGTACTATATTTTTGGTAATTCACCAGATTTAGTGGCCATTTACAATTAAGCTAGGAAAATTCTCTTTCACATGCAGAAATGTGCATTTAGTAGGTAACTAGTAGTATGTATGAAAGTCGCACTAGCGCAGACACAAGCTCCATAGCAATGAAAAAGATAACACAGCTACATACAAACAACTAAATTATCAACAAAGTCACAAGCAACAAGTAACAAAGTTTTCGTAATAAAACTCTCATTAAATTGCTATAAAATTGCAAAGATGACTAGGATAAACAAAGAACCAAGAAGCTATGTCGGTGTAAATAAATTGAGAATTTGTGGCAANTGCAAGCAAGGGCTGTAAATAGATACATACCTTGATTAAGCTCCACGAAGGTTAAACGTAATTTGCTGCATTTTGCGATTAATGAGCTTAAGAATTAGAGATGTTAGCAAATTGAGGCTTTTGCCCCACTTAACTTTGCGCACAATAAAGTTGGTACTATATATTTGGTAATTCACCAGATTTAGTGGCCATTTACTATTAAGCTAGGAAAATTCTCTTTCACATGCAGAAATATGCATTTAGTGGGTAACTAGTAGTATGTATGAAAGTCGCACTAGCGCAGACACAAGCTCCATAGCAATGAAAAAGATAACACAACTACATACATACAAATAACAAAATGATCAACAAAGTCACAAGCAACAAGTAACAAAGTTTTCGTAATAAAACTCCCATTAAATTGCTATAAAATTGCAAAGATGACTGGGATAAACAAAGCACCAAGAAGCTATGTCGGTGTAAATAAATTGAGAATTTGTGGCATTGAAGTGAGCAAAGTTTACGAAAATTCGGTGTATATGTATTAGTGTGTTTCTTTAATAATGCGCACAAATAGCCAATTGGCGTGTGTATGTTTATCCATGGGTGTACTTTTTATTTTCATATAAATAAATATATGTACATTAGGGTGTATCACTCTACACAAAAAAAAAAGGGTACTTTTTTTTCATGGGAAATGTAAAATGTATTATATTTTAAGGCTTTCGCCAAAATATTTCGAACAAATATAAAGATTTGCGTGAGCTGGACCGCTTTGAAAATACAAACTTTTACAACTTTTTTTCCAAAAATCACCTCTGATTATAGAAGAGTCGAAGTTTTAAAGGTCTGCATAGCATTTTTGAAAATTGTATCAGGAATCAAAATAATGGGATTTTTGGAGATATTTTCAAATCGGTCCCGCTCAAGTATATCTTAATATTTTTCTATATATATTTATAATTCCGTTGGAAACAACGCAAGTTTTTGGTGATTCACCCTAATGTACATATTTATCAAAGCCTTTGTCTAAAATGTGCAAAAAAATAAAAATNATAATGCGCACAAATAGCCAATTGGCGTGTGTATGTTTATCCATGGGTGTCTTTTCTATTTTCATATAAATAAATATATTTACATTAGGGTGTATCACTCTACACAAAAAAAAATGGGTACTGTTTTTTCATGGTAAATGTATTATTATATTTTAAGGCTTTCGCCAAAATATTTCGAAAAAATATAAAGATTTGCGTGAGCTGGACCGCTTTGTGTGCAAAAAAAATCAGGAATTACATCTGATGTTCCGTAATGGGCGGAAAGTTTGGCTCC
>NW_016203376.1:0-2317 GCF_001687245.7 Rhagoletis zephyria
AAAAAAAAAAAATGTCCATGGGCATCCTAATGTACATGTGTATGTATGTTTGTACATAAGCACATGTCTAAATACATCAGTATACACGAATCTGCGAGCAAACAACGAATAGCAGCAAAAACTCAAACCAACTACAAATGCATGCAAGCAAACAAGAGAGGGAAAAGATTTTATCCAGTGTTGCCAACATTTGATTTTCAAAAAGCACCAAAAACTTGGGGAAAAAAGCGTTTTACCACACTAAAAGCACCAAATGGTTTTGAATCAATGGATGCTTTTTTCATAACAGTTTTTAACAAAACAAAAACAAAAAATTAACAATATTTATAAGAATGCATACATAAATCAATACACAAAACTTTTTGGCTCATAACGATTGAAAGGCCACATGCTATAATGACTCTTGCTTACGACGTAATACCGAAGTACTGCACATTAAAACTGATATATCTCAAGAAAAATCGAATCCCAACAAACGAAAATCATGCCCTAAGTAAAAATGAGCAAAAAAAATTCATGTTTTCATTATATAACTTCAAACATCGCCAAAAACCGTGATTTTGGCACTTTGAGGTTAGGATATCTCAAAATTCTAGTGCTGGAGCAATTGTGCGGCCAGATTTGGATTCAACACCAAGAAACGATGGGTTTTACTCAGTGGTACAAAAATACAAATTTTTACAAATAATTAGAAAATAAAAAAAATACTTAACCTACTCGCATATCTACCAGCATTTTCAACGCGAATAGAATTGAACAAGGAGGGTTTGCATGTACAGCTTTTTATCAGTCATGGTTGTATTTAAGTGCATTTAAATTTGTAGATTTTTGTAAATTCAGTGCTGCTACAACTTTAAATATTTAAAAAATATTTCAGGTTTTAACTATATCTGAGTAATTTTAGTTCAGAAAAAAAGCACTAAGAAAGGCACTAGGCACTAAGTAATTTTTTTTGGCGTTTTAATTTTCAAAAAGCACTAAATCTAGTGCTTAAAGCACCAAGTTGGCAACTATGATTTTATCATATACTTATGTATACATACATACAATCTGCAAGCATATAGACTTAACCAACAAATTATCGCTAAAAAGTAAATAAACTATCTTAAATTTAAAATTAATTCATTTGATGGTGGAATATTTTTACGTTAAAATAATAGAACAGCGGAGAATTGACATTCATTAAAATTGAAAAGTGGACGTAATGATAAAGCGACAATTTAGCGAGCGTAAAAAATTTAAACGGCAAATTAATTAGCAACAATTACCGAGTAGCTTAACAAGCAGATGTATGTTCATACGTACATACATACATATGTACATACGTTTACATATGTATGTATATTTAAAACCTATAAACATATCTAAACATATGTATGTATGTATAATTAAATTGTAGCAGGCAGATAGATGTCTATACATTATCTACAAAAGAACACTAGCTTAAATGGCGAAATACACGCAAAGCAACAACACAAATTCGGCTATTTATCCGAGTTCAGGCAGATCGGTAAAAAATTACGCGACCTGAAGGGTAGTGTTTTTAAGTGAAAAAACTGCTCTATTGTGAATTGTTAATGGGAAAGAGGAGAGGGAAATTTTTGTTTCCTTATTTACATAACTTATATTTTAAATAAGTATACATAATACGCAAATACTTCGCACAATTAGTAATTGCCATTGGTTTTTGTATGTAAATCCCGTTAAAGTAATCACATGTTTCCTCCCAGATACCAACAGGGTTACTTAAGTAGCTAAAAGGAGATTTTACCCGAGTTGAGCGTTCTTTTGTCGCTCACTTACATAAAAAAATGCACCTATACTAGATATCAAAAAAAGAGGGTTGCCACATGTTTGAACATTTTTCTATTAAATTGATAAAATAAATGAAACATCACAAAACGGGTATAAAACTAAATAGGTTTAAGAAAGATTTCTGATGAAAATATGTTTGAATTGGTTTGCCACCTATTTGAAAAATTTAATCCAATTTAAATTGACAAGAAAAACTGGATATGGTTTTAGTTCACCTTTGAAGAAAGTGCGCGATATGAAGATTGGAGTAATAATTAAGACCACATATAAATTCTAATTTCCACGAGAAAGGCGATATTTTGCAAGCTTTCTAAGTACCTACGAAAATATATTATCTAACACCCACATTTGTTTAAAAATCTGACTTGATAAAGCTTTCTATTTAATTTTTATGAATGAGATAATGGCTGGTTTTCTGGCCGAAACTAACTTTGCGTGTGTTAATATTACTTCTTTCTTGTTGCTGTATTTTAGATAATACAGTAAAACATTGTTTTTGTAA
>NW_016203378.1:0-2316 GCF_001687245.7 Rhagoletis zephyria
GTTTTCGGAAATTAAAATTTTAAATTTTTAAATTTTATTTATTTATTTAATGCTCAATTAATGCCTATTGGGAAAATATTTTTCTAACATTAACATTATTTCCTTTTCTTGGGTTGATGAATTTTTTACGTCTTCCATGGTAGGTTCTATGTCCATTCCAATGGAATTCCAAAATTCCCTTAACCAAATTAATTCCCTTTCGTAANTTAAATTTTTAAATTTTATTTATTTATTTATTGCTCAATTAATGCCTATTTGGAAAATATTTTTCTAACATTAACATTATTTCTTTTTCTTGGGTTGATGAATTTTTTACGTCTTCCATGGTAGGTTCTCTGTCCATACCAATGGAATTCCAAAATTCCCTTAACCAAATTAATTCCCTTTCGTAATCTCTGGTTTCTAGTTCTAATGTTGCATTTTCATCCCACTTGATTGGATTTTTTGTAAAATCTTTTGGCATTCCAATTTGCTTTTAATTTTTATTTCTCTTCTCTTAAATTTCTAATTAATTTTCTTAGATTAAGTCTTTCTTCGGTATCTGTTGAAAGATTTAACAATCTATAAGTTTCGGCTATTTGTTTCTTTTTTTTGAACTGTTTGCCTCCCCGCTTTTGTTTCTGTCTTTTTACCGGGGTAGGTATTTTTAATATTTCTTTTTTGTTAAGCTTATTCCTACGCCGATATTCTTCTATGGTTATCGGTGTCGGGCCTTGTTTCACCACGGTGGAGGTGCTGAGGACCTCTTCAGTGTCTTTTATTAAAGCTTTTAATTTTTCTTCATACTTTTCGAAGATTTCATGAAATTGTTTTTCAGTTATGTCTGACATAACTGAAAAATAGCTGAAACTTATATATTTTTTTTTCAAATTTTCTTAATTTACGGAAAAAAAAATTCCTAAGCAGAAACCAAAGGATTTCTGCTACTTGTTTAGCTACCGTGAGGTTCGCCAAATTTCATTCTACTTATACTAGATTAGTATTCTACCCTGTTTCGTGCTGCCAGTCATTTATTGCTGCCAGTCATGGTTAAACGGTTTTTATCCTTTTGTATTCCACCCTGTTTTGATGTCGCACCGGGATCCCTGTGGAGTTGGGTACTAGGCTTTCTGCTGTTTTGGGAACTAGCAGGATATTTTGTCTGCCGGGATATTTTGACAGCCGTTTGTGGCAAATTGTTTCTTAAATTCTGCTTGGCAGGATCGAAAATTTATCCTTACGTTAAAAAATTTATAGTTGAATTGGCAGGATCGTGTAATTTCTATTTATGCCATTTAATGTTCTTTAGCAGTCTGCTTTAAAAGAGCACTCTGCTTATTTTGAACAGAACTGGCAGGATCGCCATGTAAATGATTAATAATTAATAATTCGTTTGCGAGGTCAGACAGAATTGAATTCTTTATTTGAAAAGTATTTTCTTTTATACAAATGTTATTGATACCTAATTACACTAATACTTACAAACTAAATGTACATAATTTCATATATGCAAGTCAGCATATTTCAGTGACCTACATATGACTGATTGACTAATATAAACCAATATGTAACATGAGTGCAGCAATGCATGAACTCAAGCTGAGTTCAAATGAATATATGGGTTATTAATAATTTGCTGCGTGTGTGGTCTGCATATGTGTATATATGTATATATTGGACAATTGGATATAGTGAAAGTGAAACGGATTTCAAATGCATGTTACACTACGCGTGATTGGTCTGTTATGAGATATTATCCCCAGTCCAGCTCTTGGTATTTCCTCTGCGTCCTTAGGCTTCTCCATTCACCTTCGAACCGCCAGGAAAAAGGNCCTAAATCAACAACAAAATTGTACTGTATAAATATACGTATTTTTCTTTATTGTAAAATACTGTCTTTAAAAGTACATGCTTGAATGCGATATTAATTCAAAATTATAATTTAAGATATATATATATATATATACATAAATAAGGAATAATAAAATAAAACAAAATTAAAAATAAATATAAATAAAATAATAAATGAATTCAATTTGTAATCTCCTACTAATACTAAAATGAATATATATTCAGCAAAAAGGTAAAGGCAGAAAAATAAAAGATTTATTTAATACTTTTTTCCTCTCTTATATGGTGTGTACGTATAAAAAAAACTCAGCTTTTAACTTGTTTATATAATTGAATGGTTGAATCGTTGGTGTGTTCATGGAGTTGACCTCGTTTGGCGGATTGTATAGGAATATATGCCTTGTCTCGTACGTTAACTGGCCACTGTCCAAAGTCACAGTCACTAATTCCCCCTAATTTTGGATCACCACTACAGATTCCTGATCT
>NW_016203379.1:0-2316 GCF_001687245.7 Rhagoletis zephyria
TAAAAATATACGTATGTGCGAAAGGCAAATTTATCTGTTTAAATGTACACCAACAATATTCTTGCAAACACACATCGTTTTACATCGTTTATTTTGCCTCCGACATAGAATTGTTTTCGTACAAAATTACGCAAAAAACGTTCGTTTTTAAGCATGCCATTGTTACGATTTTCGAAAGTTCCAAAATACGATTTGGATTGCGGCATACTATTTCTACGACTCGTAGGAAAATCCGAATACGAAAGAATTGCAGAATAGGGGTGACATTTTGTACCTAACTTCTTATTCTTTGTATATTGCATACTAGGTATGTACCTATGTGTGCATACTGTATACATATATATGGTTGTGTGTGTATATGTAAATTTAGTTTTTTTTTTACAAATTTAGATTTTACTTCTATCAAATTCAACTTGTATATTGAGTTGGTTAAATTCGGTATTCTCATTTCGTGATTAATATAAATTCTATTAAGAAAATTTCTCTACTCCTTATATAACTTTAGTTTTTTTCTCCAAATTTACGTTTTAATTTATTTTTTTTTTGTCTACATTTAATAATTTTTTATTTAATTATCATTATATATATTTTTTTCTAAGTCCTTTTAATATATTTTTTTCTCTAATTTAGCTTATATATAAATGTAAGTGTATATATATAAATGCCGGCCCGAAGGACTCACTCCTTGTTGCAGCAGGTCTTGGTGGGGCCTGCTGTTGTTGTTGTAGCCGGTTTGTTGTTGTTGCCATGTAGTTGGTGGTTGTTATCGTTGCTGATGTGGTCGATGGTTTGTCCGGGTGCTTACCCCGAATGTTGATTTTATTGTTGGTGTTGGCGCTGCTCCTTGGGCGGTCGCTGTGTTCACCCGGGTTCTTACCCCGGTTGCTGGTTGTCGCTTTTGTGGTTGCTGGTGCCGCTCCTTAGGCGGTTGCTGAGGTGCCGCTTAGGTGGTACGCTGAGTTGCCGCTCTTTGGGGAGTTTGCAGTGGGTTCCGCTCCTTAGGCGGTCCCTGGTGACCCGGGTGCTTACCGGTTGCTGTCGTTGTTGTTGGTGCCGCTCCTTGGGCGGTCGTTGTGGTGCCGCTCTTTGCGTGGTCGCTGGCGCTCTGGCTCGCTGGGTTGCCGCTCTTTGGGTTGTTGCTAGTAACTCGGGTGCTTACCCCGGTTGCTGTTGTTGTTGGTGCCGCTCCTTGGGCGGTCGTTGTGGTGCCGCTCTTTGCGTGGTCGCTGGCGCTCTGGCTCGCTGGGTTGCCGCTCTTTGGGTTGTTGCTAGTAACTCGGGTGCTTACCCCGGTTGCTGTTGTTGTTGGTGCCGCTCCTTGGGCGGTCGTTGTGGTGCCGCTCTTTGCGTGGTCGCTGGCGCTCTGGCTCGCTGGGTTGCCGCTCTTTGGGTTGTTGCTAGTAACTCGGGTGCTTACCCCGGTTGCTGTTGTTGTTGTTGATGCTCCTTGGGCGGTCTCTTGTGCCACTCCTTAGGCGGCCGCTATGTTGACCCGGGTGCTTACCCCGGTTCCTGATTGCCTCTTTTGCGGTTGCTGAGGTGCCGCTTAGGTGGTTCGCTGAGTTGCCGCCCTTTGGGGCGGTTGCAGTGGGTGCCGCTCCTTAGGCGGTCGCTGGTGACCCGGGTGCTTACCCCGGTTGCTGTCGTTGTTGTTGTGCCGCTTTGGCGGTTGCTAGTTGCAGCACCCTGGGCGGTTCGCTGGTGTGCCGCTCTTTGTGCGGTCGCTGGCGCTGGGTTATCGCTCTTTGGGTGGTTATCAAGCAGGTGGTGGTGGTGGGAAATCAAGCAGATAAATGCTTGAATCCTTATTAATAAAAGTTTAAGTAAGGGATCAGAAATCNATTGCTAGTTGCAGCACCCTGGGCGGTTCGCTGGTGTGCCGCTCTTTGTGCGGTCGCTGGCGCTGGGTTTTCGCTCTTTGGGTGGTTATCAAGCAGGTGGTGGTGGTGGGAAATCAAGCAGGTAAATGCTTGAATCCTTATTAATAAAAGTTTAAGTAAGGGATCAGAAATCCTAATAAAAGCCTTTGCTTAGTTACTGTTCATCAGGCTCAATACAAATTCCTGCTAGTAAAATTAACTTGCAAGTTGTAGTAGATTCCAAAGATTTCTTTTTAATATTTTAATTAAAAGTTAACAAAACTTAATTTATTTTTACGTTGTTAACAATTCGAGAAAAATTTGAATAATAANCCTAATAAAAGCCTTTGCTTAGTTACTGTTCATCAGGCTCAATACAAATTCCTGCTAGTAAAATTAACTTGCAAGTTGTAGTAGATTCCAAAGATTTCTTTTTAATATTTTAATTAAAAGTTAA
>NW_016203380.1:0-2316 GCF_001687245.7 Rhagoletis zephyria
AGCAACTTTTTCCATGATTCGTCCTAATGCACACACATATATGTACATATATAAATGCCCTGAATTCCCAAATGTACACATAAATGCAAAGCATCAGTTTTGTTTTGTTTCTGAACCACGGAGGGTGAATCTCTCCAATTTTCTCAATCACGTCTAGATGCTAATTTCAAGGAAGGTTGGACATTTTAATCGGAATAAAATAGACTGGTGCTTTGTATCTTTACATTGTGAAATTCGGCGACGTAAACACATAATAGGATTATTCACATAAAATGATAAACTTTTGAAAAACGTGATAAAGTTATAAGCTTTATACAAATTTATAATTTTATCACGTTTATCGACAGTTTGTTGCGTTAGATGAATACCCCTAATACAAAAAAGTGGATAAAAAATACAACCAAAAATAAAAACATTTATACAAAGTCATGGACTCATTTCTTTCATGTCTTGAAATAGTTTCTTTGATCCACTTTCGATAAGACCATCTAAGTATTTATGTACACATGTATTTTATCGAACCAACCTATTGGTCACCCATAATTTCTAGCTAGCGTACTAGTAGCCATCGTTCGTCTCCTTTCTACACCACTTGAACTGTGGCAAAGGCACTGAATGTGACCTTCTTCGGAAACTCCGGACCTGGTGAGCCGCGCGTCTTTATGACTGGCTTCAGCGGTTGGCGTGGCTTCAGCGATAAGAGGCCCGCGGAAGCGGCCAGCTCCCGCAGTCGTTGCGAGAATCCACTTGACGAGTTGCTGTCCCTGCCTCCGCCTTCGCTGTGATGACCGTCCACTACGTCCATGCAGGCGTTGTTAGTGTTGTTATTGCTGGTGGTGTGACTATTGTTGCTGCCAGCAATCGACTGCGCCGATGTAGAGTTGTTCGCCACAGTGGTGGTCGGATGCACCCTGTACATCTGTCCGCCGGAGGAGGGGTAGATGAGACTAGTGGTACCATTGGCATTGGGAGCATTCGCTGGTGTGATGTAACTGCAAGATTTATAATAAATAAATAAATACGTCAGAACGGTAAAAAAATGTGTTAACGAGTAGTTAGTTAGCAAAGTTGTATGAACAGGTTTGGCTTCGGGCCTGGTTTATCTGTATATGAATCGAGTAATGGTTAATGATTATGCGGAAAGTGTTGAGTAAAATTTGCAAACACTTGTTAAAATACACAAATATCAGTACGAATTCACACAATGCCAGGCAAATGCAAATATATTAGCACATGAAGCCCACTTGGCAACATCGAAAACTGAATTTTTGTAAACAACAAACATTTTTTTTAATCCGAAAGATGTACATTGTACATAAGTAAGTAAGATATTGCTAGGCATATATATATATGTGAGTATTTTTTCTCATATTCCTACCATTAGCTTTATCAACGTCGNAGCTTACAACGCCATATAAAGTTTTAAATTAGTTTATAAAATTAGGAATTTATTTTGATATCCTTTAACAAATTAGTGATAGATCCATATGATATCGGTATTTTGATATCGATATTTTTAGGTGAAATTTTTGCAGATATTTGTAGATATCGGAATTGTTATCGATGTTGTTATCTAACTTTTCATAGATATCGATATCATAATCATAATCGATACTTAAATCAGAATTTTCTGTAGCCCGTTTCCGGTGAAAAAAAAGGAAATTATTATATGGAAATTATAGTTGCTTTTTGTTCGATCTCTTCAGCCAGGCGACTATTAAAAAAAATAGTTATTTTAAGTCATCAAAGTCTCAGGAAGTTTCTCTTAAATATGATATATGTCCCTCTTCAATAAGACTAAATATTGTCTAGACACATATTTACAAATAATTGTACAAAAAATAGTTGTTCCCTAACATAATGCAAAAAAATAAAAAATTTAACGGGTATGTATTGGGTTTTTGTATGTCGACAGTTTTCAAAACTGTGGCGAACGAGAATAAGTATTGTTTGATAGTGCGCTTCCAATACATTCCCTCACTAAATGAAAGTAGGTGACGCCACCAGTTGCCTTATTTCTTTTGATCTAATCTATAGTAAAAAATTGGAGGAGAATTTCTTCATTAGTCACCGATGAAGGACATATTTGACAGTTTTTAAAATTCTCAGGATAGGACCTGGTTCGCGGTCACCCCTCTTCGGACAAAGCCAAAGCCTTGAGTATATTTCTTTCATGAAAAAGCTTCTTTTTTTAATCTATATATACATATGTAGATAATTAATATCTTGATTGAAGAAAGAATATGCCAACACCACTTTGCAAATATCCAAATTATGCGCAAATAAATGTGCTAGTAAAAATTCTTAATTGGAAGT
>NW_016203381.1:0-2316 GCF_001687245.7 Rhagoletis zephyria
TGGGATGATAGATACATAAATGTGGATGATCTTGCTGGATATTGAATGACGATAATGTTGACTTTGATGACGCCGAAGTTCGACTATAGCAGGAAGGTGGGAGCGGCACATTCAATCTTACATAGGCATACACATAGTAAGCGATGACACGCAGTCGTTGCTTTGCTTGAGATCATGGGCTTCAGATAATGCACAACTTATCAGATTAATTTACATACATTTACATATCGATCATACATAAATGTATGTATGTATGCACATTAAGGTGATCCAAAAATGCGTGTGAAAAAGTACAGCCGGTATTTTTATGTTCACACCCCCTATGATTGTTCTATACCAAAAAAAATATACCCCTATTTTTTATTTTGAAAGTGCACTAAGTTTTCCATGTATTTTATGTGGGAAACCCCGCTTTTCATAGAAATGGTATAGAATTCTTGAAAATCAAGATTTATCGATAGGAGAACTCTGTTTCTCTTCAGAAGATTCCGAATAATAATACCTAATTATTTATTAAACCATTTTTTCATAGTAACTATATTTTATATATTCGTAGGTCCGCCAAAACCCCCAGAAAATGCCAGAAAATAAGAAAAAAAACTTTGGTATTAAAAAATGTTTAAATGAAAAATTGAGTATTGCTATTGGAAGTCTTCTGAAGAGAACCAGTTTTCCGATCGAAAAATAGTGATTTTCAATAATTCCATACCATTTCTACGAAAAGTTGTTTTCCCCCATATAAAAGACATGGAAAACTTTGAGAGCTTTGAGCGACCTCTATATATATTTTGATTTAAAAAATAAAAAAATAGAGGTATATTTTTTCGAGATATAACAATGCTAAGGGGTGGGTGGCGGCATTAAAATTCAGACTTTACTGTTTTTGAACCTCTCTAATATGCATGTATGTATGTAAAGTTAATTTTTGCTATGATATGTACGTATGTATGTACACATGTATGCATAATAAAATCCGACATGTGTATGTATTTATAAACCGATTTGGAATGTAGCGAAGGTAGATACAATGGTGGCCACATACTTGCGGACACTACTTCTTTACAGGTTTTGACAATTTATTTCAAACTTTTTTGATCAGAAATTCTAGAGAAAATTCGGGTATGTATTTTATAGCGTTAATTTTTTAGAACTTTTTTCGACGGTGTTAGATACTCATTTCCATCCATACGAAGTATGTTCGAGGATTTGTTATTTGGGGAAAAATGACGTCAACAAAAAAAAAAATCTCAAAAAACATTCGAATTTTAAACCCCCTAAAACTTGCACGAAATTATACTTAAATTAAATGGGCTATAAAACTAACTATTTTTTCTAGAAAATCTGGTTGAACAGCTTGAAAATTTAATTACAATTTTTTTAAGTTTGGCGATTTTTTACAAATCTTGTGCTGAGTTTGAAACTTTCGAGTTAGTTGGTTTTCGTTGTTGTATAAACTAATTTTTTGGAAAAAAAGTAGATCAAAACATGTAAAGAAGTAGTTTGGCTAATTACGTGACTACCGCTGTAATACATTAAAATGATCCGATAGGTAGCGCTGAAGTCGCAATATTTGTAAAAAATCATATTTGGAGTCCTACGTACTACATAGGCTAATTTTTCGAAAATACATATGTATGTTGGACTGCATAAACTGGTGTATTCTAAGGAAAAGTCTCAGGACAACATACCATAAACTAACGTACTTGATTTTGTTTATTTTATGATATATAGACTTCTTTTGGTAAAGCACATTTTGATTCAAAAGCGCAATGCAATCATATTTTGTTCATCATAAAATCGGAAAATATCAGGACATATCCAAGTTTATTCAGTAGTAGTTTTTATCCCGAGGTAGACGAGCGGTGAGAGGTACATATTTACTATATTGCATTCAACACTTCGACTTTTATGGTCGAAAATTTATATGCTCCTTGAGTTTTAAAGTTTTTTTTTTTGTAAACATGTATACACAAATAAAACCCTATAAATAGATAGATCTTTGAAAGAGGTATGCACCGCGAAATAGTAGGTCTATTGTGCATTCCACTCACCACAATACATCTTTTAATCCCAATACATCTTAAAACCCTGTACCTCGATGAGCACGCGCACACACGTATATCCACTACCTGACTGTAAAGGATTTCACAGAGGGGCACATGCAATACCTAAGGGGTTAATGTGTGCAAAAGCTGCAGTGCTAAATTCAAAATTGATCTCTTACAACTAAAGGTAAAGAATTGGCAATCGCTTGCCAATAGGATTCAATAATCATCTCCCACATTAGGAATTCATATTTGTTACATATCACTGTTA
>NW_016203383.1:0-2316 GCF_001687245.7 Rhagoletis zephyria
TTTAGGCGCCGAAGCTTAATTAAATGCTGAAGTTTTTTACCTACCGAAACTGTGAAAAGTTTTTCAATATATATATATATACGTACATACTTATATTCATACTTCATTCACTCTAACATTCTCATTTTCATTTATGTATGTCTACTTTAGCTCAACTCATTACAAACCCCTCCTCTTCCCCTCTCAAAATTCTATATTTATGCCGTCAAATATCATTTGCATATGCTTTCTTACTATTGACATACTTTTAGGTAGCTTTTAAATTAGGGTTTATTTATCCAATACCAATTTCTGTTTTGTAACAAAAACGTTTTCGTTATGCATTTATTGCGCACAACCATTTTAATTGCGTTATTCACTGAAGCGTTGCCTAATTTTTGGAGCAAATCAATATTTTTTTCTAATACAAAGTTTGTGAGGTACAAATGAAATGAAGAAATAATTACTTTTCGGTAGTTATAGTGATTTGTGGGATTTCATATTCATAATCATGAGGAGCATTGCAATATTAAATCGTAGCTGTTGCATATTTTTGGGCGCTACTGTTACTTGATTGGAGATTTGTTAAATTTCACCGCATATCTTTAGGCGCTGTCTATAATGAGCTGCGAATTCTAAAGTAGTAATTACATAGCATACCACAATGGCCGGAATTTAATTTTTTTTTAATAAATTCTAAAATGAAAGTTATCATTTTTAAACTTGGTACCAAGCATGTTGTGAATATTTGCATTCGCATTCGTTATGCGAATGATTCGCACACAATCGCAACGTAAAGCACATATGTCAAAGGTTGTTTCAAGTTAATGTTTAGTATTTTACAGGCAAAGCAACCTTTGAACGCTGCTTGATGAATTGTTTAGTGCAGCCAGCCTTATATACGAGCCTCTAAGAAATCGCCTCATGGGAGAAAAGGCTGCCAAATTTCTTTTTCTGGGATGTAATATGCCCCTTTTGAACTTTGACTGCTAGATAAAAACACTGTATAGGTTAAGCACTGGTTCAATGTTCTAATAATTTATAAAACGGTGACTTAAGTTGATTATAGCTTTTTTAATGATATTCTTAACATTCGTATTCGCATTTGCACATTCGCATTCCGAGACATCCCTACTGGGTACATATGTTCTTCACGCTATTAGCAAGCTATGGTAAAACTTTTGGACCGATATACTTTTTCAAAACTTTTTTAAAACTTGCTTAAACCCTTTTAGTCTGGCACCCAAAATTGTTATACATATTTCAATTACCTAATTGCCACAATTCAAGTTGAATTTACTTTTCTAAGCATGGGGCAACCCTACTAAATATAGTTCTGAATTAAGCCTTTCAAACATATTTAATTGATACCAATCTCCTTCAAACACCTCAAAAATAGCGTAAATATTCAAACTAAAGATTTCCTAGCACTCATTTGTTTAGATTTTTTAACAGGTGGCAACCCTTACGGAAAAAAATGTATTGCACTTCCATATACCAAGATCTTGACACCTCATTTTTTTTAATTGAATGAACTCTGCAAATCTGATGTCATTAACACAAAATATCATATGAAAGGTAATAATTTTAAAAAGATCGGGGAAAAATCCCTCAGTTGCCCACTTTTTAAAAATGTATCCCACAAAATTCCCAAAGAATTGAAAACATTTATTTCAGTAGTAAAAAAGTAACATTCAGGTTGCACATATACATACATATAATATTCTTTCGAAATTCAATGGTCGATAGATTACTCACTAAATGTCTAAAAGAATTTAAAAACATCTACTACATTCATAAATTAGCTTCAGTGTTTATTAAAACCCAAGATTTTGAAGAAACTTTTTTTGTGTTTTTATGGTTGAATACTTTCTGGCAATTCTTGAAACTATCAGTCAGTGTTACAAATTATTTGCATTGCGTAAGCGAATGTGATTTTTGGTGACTTTAACGTTGAAGCACCTGACTTTTTTTGTTTCAAAAGCAACCGCGTATTTTATATACATATGTACATGTACTATTAAAAATTTCATCAGATAATTTTTTTTCGCTTTTTACCAGCTACGATTGAAAAGATTCTTTCTTAATCAGCGCTTCAATTGGTTCAAGGGAGAAAATTTTCAAAAGTGTTCGTATAATTTCTAATACATATACATAATTTTACTCCACATCACATCTTCAGAATGATTAATTACGTAAGAGTGTCGAATATTCTTGAATATTTATTAATAATGCATCGATAATTGTGGCAAATGAAAATGCCTTTTTATTTTAAATGTCCCTTTTTCCCCTTTTAATAATTTGTGCTCCAAAATATCTCTCAAGTGGGGAAATTAC
>NW_016203384.1:0-2316 GCF_001687245.7 Rhagoletis zephyria
GGCAAATACACTATAGATCAGGTATTCACAATATGTCAAATATTGGAAAAGATCCGCGAGAAAATAATCGACATTCATCGTCTTTTTGTCGACTTCAAAGCCGCTTTCGATAGCACTAAAAAGTGTTGCCTGTACGGTGCGACCTCTGAATTTGGTATCCCCGCGAAACTGATACGGTTGTGTAAAATAACGTTGGGCAATACCACCAGCTCCGTCAGAATTGGCAAGGACCGAGAGATGCGATAAAATAATGTACACTTGAGGTCAGCTGATTAAGTCAAGCGCCATATTGACTAGTTTTGGCTAATTTGCTTTTATTTATTTAATGTTTATATTTTTTTATAAACTTTAGCACTTTACCTAACCAGCGCCTCATAAATCCACATTTCAAACCTCGTACAAAAATTAGCAATTGGGCGTTGCACCGCCCATTAATGCAAAAACATGTTTTTTTAAATTCGTACAACAGACGAATATTTTCGAACAATATACAAAATTTCCGTCAGTTTAATATTTCATCATATTTTTATGTAACGTATAATATAATTTTAAATGTTTTAAGAAGCTTTTTCTGGATAAAAATACAATATAAAATTAAATGTTAAAGTTGTGAATAAATGCTTTTAAGCATACAATGTTTTTAACATCGCCCACGCTGAGCCTTGCTCTGCAATGTGGGACTTCATAAATAGGCAATTTCATCAGTTAGATATCAACGGCAAGCCCAAGCCAGGAGCAGACGCACTACTTAATGAAATTTTAAGTAAGCACATGTATGATTTTTCACTGAAACTTGCTTTTCAGGCTCCTTAAAATTGTTCTTTAATTTATAGTCGAGAAGTCGAGTTTGTTTCAAACATCGAAGAAGCTGCGAATCTGCCAAGTACCTCCACATAAAAGCATTGCAAAACATTTTGTTAAAGAAAAACGCTTAAAATTAGGAATAAAAACAAAATAAAAGTAATGAATGAAAACAATCGGAAGTTCTACGAAACAACCGCAGATTTTAGGAAAATAATTTCGTTAAATATACGAACTATTTTGTGCATTTTGCAAAAATTTCGTACAAAAATAAGGACATAGTACGAAATTCTTTAGTAAGTAGTACGAAATTCGTTCGTAAATAATACGAATACGTTCGTAAAATGTACTAAGATCTGATGTCTCATATTTTGTAGTATGTACTGAAACGGTTTTGTACAATCAACGAAAACTTTCGTGGCTCAAAATGACGAAAACTTTCGTAAAATGTACGCAAGTTTTCGTTATATTTACGCGGATTTCATTTTCAGTTCATTATTTGACCAGTTTAATCAACCTCTAACTTTTTGCAATTTGTTGCACTGTGTATTTGATACCACTTCTTTACTTGTTTTCTTCAATTTTGCCTTCGACATGCGACCAAATTACAATTCGCTTTGGCACTTGAAAGCGAAAGTCTTTTTACCTTCCTTTTATTAGCTCGGGATGTACATAACCAGGGAACGGATTTTTAGGACCTAAAAACCTATAAAAAAGGCAAAATAAAATAGCGAAAAAGGCAGGAAAAGGCACTAGGTATTGCAAAAAAAAAGCAAAATAAGGCATTAAAAAAAACAGAAAATACAAAGAACAATCAGAAAAATACATTTATTTTAGAAATGTTTATAATAATAATAATAGATTGGCGCTTACACATATGTTAGTGTTTGGCCGAGCTTCTCCTCCGACTTGTGGCTTGCGCCTTGATATTTTCACACAAAGCGGAGGGATCTACAGTTTTACGCCGACTCCGAACGGCGATTGTATTTTTATGCGAAGCTGTTTTTCATGGCAGAAATACACTCGGATGTTTGCCATTGCCTGCCGAAGGACGACCGCTGTTAAGAAAAAACCTTTTTTCTATATTTTTTGCGATGTTGCTTTGACCAGGGTTTGAACCCGGGTGCTGCGGAGTGGAAGCGCGCACTGCTTAACACGACACCACAGCGGCCGACCAAATGTTTATATTACAAGTAAAAGGAGAAAAACTATGTTTCATTATATGAAAAATTTGTACTTTGAATCTTCGACTATTTTATCCTTTCGAGTTTCTAACTCATAAAACTTTAATCCGAATAGTTGTAGTGCATTTTGCATTTTGAAGTTTTCTGNGACTATTTTATCCTTTCGAGTTTCTAACTCATAAAACTTTAATCCGAATAGTTGTAGTGCATTTTGCATTTTGAAGTTTTCTGGCAGCATTTTAATTAGATTTTCGCGAAGAAAAGCCTTGAATGTGCTAAATATGCGCTCGAGGTAAGTTGATACAAGTGGAGCCCAATTTAAATATGGAAC
>NW_016203386.1:0-2316 GCF_001687245.7 Rhagoletis zephyria
TGCCCTCTACTCTACTCGTAAAACTTTACATAATTTTAAAATGGTAAAAATATTCCATCACATCCTACGCCGTAGTCATTGGCGTGAATAATAAAGTGCCAGCGTAATAATTTGGTGCGCCAGCAAGGTAAAATAAAAAGTCAAAAGAAATTATTTTTTTAATTTGAGAATGCTACCAGCTAAGTGTGCCGCCTTAGTAAAATTATCATAACTGGTTGATTAAAGTAAAAACGGATTCGATGCATAAATTAACCGATAAAGATAAAAGGAAGATCGAATATTTCGATAAGTTAACCGAATTAATATTTGTAATTAAATAATGATTAGTGTGGGCTAGAAATTTTTCTATTTAAATTTTTCGAAATTAGTTTCGAAAGAGACATGTATGGTTAATTAAATTGTACAATGATATTTATGCATTTTCATTAATACAATATGTATGTATGTATATTTACTTACATACTTACCTACCTTGAAAAGCAATACCCACGATTTTTTGTGTTTTTTTTTTGTAATTTTCTTCTAGCTCAAATATCGTGAACTTTCGACTCAACGCCACAAAAGTATAATCAATCCATTTGCAACGTGCACCCGCGCTAATCGTTGCAGCTGTTTTCGTTAACCCAAAGTTGCAAACTGCTCGCTTATATACACATGTGTGTGGATAAATATGTGCCTTTGTGGTGTTGGTGTACAAATGGAAATGTCAGTGCAGGGCATTAACGCTTCAGCGGGATTCCATCGCAGCAATTTACCCGCCTAGCACTTTCAATCGCTTGATCGCTTGATCATTGTGGGTTGCGCTCTCATAGCTNTTTTTGCCCCGTTTTCATTCGATTATCGTATTGTTTGCTTTTTGATCGTTTGCGTGGGCGGTAATACATATGTATTTATGTATGTATGTGGGTATATCGGTGTGTTGCATGCCAGGCCAAGCATTTTGTGCCAACAATGAACGATTTGCAGCTGGGAAGGTGTGTGCCTCGGCCCTAAGAGGCTATACTAGATGGAGAACGATTTTAGATATCAATTGAAATACATTTCGAAAAATAGTTTGCGAAAACCGTTTATATGAAACTACATACTTAGAATGGAAGGAACGATATGAGAAAAATATTTTATCTTATCTTTATAAACAAATGAAAGGCAGCTTGGGAGAACAATCTATAACCTAAAGTGCAGTGTCTTTTCTGTTTCCGATCCTTGCTTCGAAAACATTGCCATACTCTGGACCCTAATACACAGGTTGAATGAAAGATCTTACCATATTTTTCGCTTCAGCTGCTAGCCATTCGTCTATAAGGCTACATAACTAGTTAGCTTGCAGGCCCAATACCGAATCGAATTCCTGGTCATTCCTAGAAGACATGCTTGTTTAAAATTTGTTCCTTATATTGAAGGTCGGTGAATTGTAGTCTGTGGCCTTGAAAATTTCGGAGGAAGGTACTTGGTAAGAATAATGGTGGAGTGGAACGTAGTGTTTTCCTATTTTAGTTGAAAATACGATAAGACGTACGACTGCTAATACACCACCCAGTGCATTATGTTGGCATTGATTTGCATTAATTTGCTATAGCGGGCCTCAAGATTCAGGACAATTTGATGATCATGTATAATTGCCCATTATGTTGGAAGTTTGTAGTCTCTGATGTTGAAATTTTTTTACCCAACACAAGTAGTTAAATCGATTTTATTATTTTATTTCTAGCCGACTTCAAAAAAGGAGAAGATTATCAGTTCGTCGGAATTTTTTTTTNGGAAAGCTAGTGTCTCAAAGGTGGTCTCATACTGGTTTAGATCCGATCATTGGATCATGAAAAAATTAACGGTACTCCTAAATTTTTATATGAGAATTGAAGTCGGTTTTGGTTTTTGCTAAAAAATTACTTGTTAATTTAAAAGGTGTAAATAAAAGCGGTCGCTTTGGCTAAGTGGTTGGTTAGCAGTGCATATGTATTACCGCTCCGCAGGTGTGAAAAACGTTTTTTCTAACAGCGGTCGCCCCTCGACAGACACAATGGCGAACCACCGAGTGTATTAAATATACATATGAAATAGCTTCTAATAAAAATGCGTTTGCCGCTCAGAGGCGGCGAAAATTGTACGGACGCATACCATCAATTGAGGGAGAAGCTCGGCCAAACATTTAGCAAATTTAAAAGTCCCAAAATATTATTATATAATATTATTATTATATATTCATTTTTTAAATGCGTAAGTTACTCAGTGTACTCAAACTTAACTAGAATAACAAATACAGCAGCTATATGCACGAGTACGTATTTAGTTGCCAGTACGAAAACATAGTTGCGAGTC
>NW_016203387.1:0-2316 GCF_001687245.7 Rhagoletis zephyria
CAATAAAACAAAAAAGTTGTCAAAACGACCTAATAGAGGGCGACACCGTCTCGAGGCAAATCTTTTTATTGGTATTGAAACCGCAAATACCACAATAGTTACCGTCACTACCAAGTTCACCTGCTCTTTTCTGCCCATTTACCTCAGTAGATACGTTCGCCTGGCCACCGACTGTCTGGCCATTGATCGAGAACTGATTTCCCGTCTCTTCCTCCTCGTCTTTGCCTGCATGACCGGGTCTACTCAATCACCATGGTCATTCTGAAACGAGAGTTGAACCTCCTCGGCCGAGCTATCATGATCGCCGCTGTCGTACAGTTTGCCGTCATTCTGCTGGCCCTCAGACATCTGTTCCTCGCTTTATCAACTGCATCTGATGATAAAATTCTTCACCTACTGTCAACTGCTGACCAACAGTAAGACTATCAAGATTGCCTTCAGCGTTAGACCTGTCGGTAAGGTCACCTCAAATGCCATCTTTCAGTTAGTCATTTTGTTTTACATAAAAAGTTATTGGTTAAAACTTTTAATCTAAACAGAAGAGAATTGTTTGAAATGAATCTGTTGTGATAATAATGGTAGATTACAATAGTGATGGAGTGTTTTCGGTCAGTAATAATTGGCAAAAAACAAGTGTGAAAAAAATTAATAGACTCATATTGAGAGATCACTGAGCAGCAACAAGCAGCGGAGAGTCTTGAGAAAAGAGGGTGACGCACTTTATGAATAGAGCAGCCCCGTAAAAGATTTTGGCTGCAGGAGGAATAGATTTTGCCAAAGTGCAGTCGATAGAAGAAGTAGAGCCGTGGGCACTGTTAAAATTGCTGCCATATGACTGAAAAAAGGAAATAAGCAAATGTTTGGCCAAAAAACCGACAGAAGACTTCATCCGGTATTGAGGTAGTACACGAATCATGTAAATATTTTTCCCATTTTTGACGCAATCGGCCAGGTAAGTGTAGAGTTTAGGGTGTTTGCTTGCCTTGGAACCATTTGAAAAAGTAATGGCTAAAAAATGCTGTCGATAGCGATCTTCATCGTTATCCTCCGTTTCTCCGCCATAAAGCCGAGCGTAAATCCATGAGTGAATGTCCGATGATGATGGCTGTCGACGTAACCATAAACCCGACTAGCTTTTTTGGTATTTGTCGGATTCAGATTTACACTTTTGATGATGAGCTTGACGGTGGCTAGTTTTTGCTGGTAAAATTGAGAATTGTCTATCAACTCAAGGACATCAGCCGTCAGATTTTTTCTGACCCAGAGGCGTTCAGCACCTGGACATTCAGTTGGCCAAGGCTTAGGCAGTTCAACGCTACTTAAGAACTTTTTGTTGACCTTTTTGGCCAAGTCGTACCAATTGCTAGGCGAGTTTGGTAGTCGATGTTTGGTCGTTTCACTCTGTCAATCTTTGACCGAGGATCAGTGTAACCATTATGGAAATCGTGGACGTTTCTATTGTACCATTCATACATCTCTTCAGATGGTTTTGGTTCTCCCTCTGGGCCTGCTTCACCTCTAAATTGTACTCCTTGATGATGAGCTGGGAGGATGGTGCGCTCATAGCGAGTCTTCCAGCGGACACCATCTGTAACTAAACCCACTTTCTGAGCACATTCAAGCATCGTCACGTTTTGTTTCTCGTAAAGGTCGTAAATGCTAATCGGCACTTTCCATTCACCTTCGAGTTTTGCTCGCTTTCCTTTTGCTGCAGTTACATTTTTTTTGATTGAGAATGTTAACCGTCAAAAACTGCAGTTTTAAAGTAAAATTTGTTTTAATAATGATACGACTTTTTAAAAAAATATTCAAGGGGTTTTTCGTATAGCACACGATTACCGACCAAAATACACCTTTCTTACACAATGAGCTTGGTAGGCGTTTGTCTTAGTTGGCCAAATGACGCCAGGATCAGTCGTTGCTCAACTAAAAAAATTTAGCTAAAATCTTAAAATCAGAAAATATTTAGACATAAAAGCACTACTGTGTAGAATAAAGCAAGCCATTTCCTAAAGCAAAAAAGTTTAACACTATTTAAACGATTGTCAAAGCCTAACGACCCGAGTTTTGCGAGTACCTCAAGTTGCGCAAAGGTAAACTATAAGGCCAACTTTTAAAAATTTGTTGTCAGTGCACTGTAAAGTGTGTTGTAACAAAATGAATTTGACTAAACCTGTAAAATTTAAATTTTTTAAATTTTTTCTTGCTTTTTGAGTTACTTTGCAAAAAGCAGCTACATCTTGCGCAACAAGCACAACTTATACAACTTCCGCCAGCAAAAAAAAAGTATAAACGTGACCAACTTTTTCAATACAA
>NW_016203388.1:0-2316 GCF_001687245.7 Rhagoletis zephyria
TAAAATAGCATTTAAGTGCTTTGAACGCCTGTCCGTCTATGTAGTGAATATATACGGAGCGGAGTGTACGTTGAGCGTGCCGAGGTTTTTCCAGCAGAGATGTCAGTCAGGAGGAAAGAAGGTATTGTAGCTCATATTTCTATCTACTACAGCTGGTCGTGTCTATGGTTCTGTATGTTCTTCGGTGTGTTGCAAGCTTAAATATGTATGTATGTATGTGTCTGCAGCCACTTGCACATCCAGCAGCCGCATCTTCTGCTTCTCTTCTTAGTTCAACTATTTCATCCCTCATTGCGTTTGCCATTTCATCATGCTGCTTTTATACTACATACATACATACATACATACATACATATGTACATCCCTGGGGTGGGGCAGAGATGCAATTTTCAATCGTTGTGCGATTTGTTGTTGTGATAGCTTCTTATGATTTTACCCACTTTTGCAGCAGTTATCCTTGCGGAATTCATTTTCCACTACCTCGGATATGTTTCAGAGTGAAGACTATTTTTTTTCTCTTTCTGAATGTACATACATACATATGTATGTATATATATATGTATGTCGGTATGTATTTAAGCGAGCATAGCTTTATCAAGTTCACTACAGCGTTATCATTAAAATTCTATTAAATACATTCACTTGCCGCCGGGTGAAGAGTTGGCAGTAAGGAGTAGTATATGGGGCGTTCCATGCCAAAATGAACGGGGTTCACGCTACATGTGTTTGAGTTGTTTCAAATTTTTAGGGTTGATGGATAAACGCAAATAATAAATTAATATGAATATGAGCTTGATTAATATATTTTTAAAAACTTTACAGCACAAAAATAGAAACAAATCGATATTATAGTTGTCCAAATATCTCGAGAACAGGGCGAGGTAAAAATTAAAAAAAAAATCAGACATGCACAAATCCAAATTCTCTTTGAACAGAAATATTTCTAAAATTTTTTTTTCTTGAAAAATTGTTCACTAAAAATTTTTTGATAAAAAAATTAGTTTTTGAAAATATGCCATCTCATACAAAAAATGAAAAAAATCCCAATGGTTAGCTCTGAGTATTGCGTAATATTTATGTATACCATTGTGACTTTTTTGTAATTTTTTTGGAGATTGCATATTTTCAAACACTAAAATTTTTTTTTTAAATTTGTATGCAAAAAATTTTTCAAGAAAAAAATAAAAAAAAAAATATCTCGTTTCATACAGATTTTTGATGTGTGTATGTGTGGTTTTTTCAAATTTTTTTCTCGCTCCGTTCCCGAGATATTTGGAAAACTATTAAATCGATTTGTTTGCGTTTTTTTGCTGTAGAGTTTTGATATGGAACGCCCCACATACAAATGTATTTTAAAAAAGTAGAGGAAGGAAGTTTAACAAGTTTTTCTAGCGTACTTCATCATTACCTATTCATCTGCGTCATAGCACTCCATTTTAAATGTTCGTTGCAAGTTTGGCATTTTTATACCTTTCATTCTTGGTATTTTCTCTTCCAAAATTTTCACCAGCTGCCGCACTCCATTTGTACATACAATACTACCTATCGCCTCAATAGCAGATCAACGCAAATTGCCTACAATGTGCCATTGACAAACCCACTCTTTCTACTTCCTGCAGCGTTACATGAATTTCATTTAAAATCGTAGAGTGGTCCACGACTGTCCATTGCCATGTCATAGTATCTGTCCAATCTGCTTGACATAGTCTGGCTAGCGCATTCGTCTGCTTGTCGCTGTCGTCAATACAATGCCACTTCATGGCCGCATGGTGTACGTGTGGATGTCTGTAACAATATTGTGGCACTTAAGTGCTGCCAACTTAAACTTCACTAATTGTCATTGATGGTAAAATCGATGGAAAACGGATTTTCCAATTTACAAACGTGTTGGGATGGACTTCTTGTCTGCTCTACGTTTTTGTGGCTACATGCGCATTTGTACGGGCAGTGTTGTCCTGTGAGCTAGTGTCCAAGTCAATTGCTTGGTGGATCGACATCGGGGAAGAATTTACATGTGCCGATATGGTCAGTTAGTAGTTGGTAGAGTAAAAAAAACTCTTTAAGAGAACGATACACCACAATGTCTGACTCAATATTTTCGCTGCAAAAACATTGAATTGACCACCTTATATGAGAATAAAGAGAGTTCTCAAGGATTTGTGCTATCTTTGCCTGCTTTTATGTGTTGAGGCGCTGAATGATTGTCTATTGGAACTCAACGATGGCTGAGTAAAAGAAGCTGCACCTATAGGGGCTTCGAAAATCCAACATTGAGCTTAACTCAACGTGAACACAAACAAAAAAGAGCTGCAGCGG
>NW_016203389.1:0-2316 GCF_001687245.7 Rhagoletis zephyria
TTATGTGAACAAAGTTATAATACTCTTATGCACAAGTGCGCTCGGGTATAAAAATTAAAACGAAAACAAAGATCAAGGTAAATTTTAACATTTTACTAAAAAAGTAAAGGAAAAAAGGTTTAAATAAAGGCAATTATAAAGAAAATGATATAGAGTCACAGAGACTCAACCTAGGAACTATTTCGGGATTTTCGGTATTCTCGGGACTTATCGATATAATAATCGATATTTTTACTGATTTTGGGTACGGGTTATATTATCGATATTTTAATAGATTTTGTTATGGTATTTTTATCGACTTGGGTATCGATTTTATTATCGATATTTTAATAGATTTTTTTATCGATANAAAGGAAAAAAGGTTTAAATAAAGGCAATTATAAAGAAAATGATATAGAGTCACAGAGACTCAACCTAGGAACTATTTCGGGATTTTCGGTATTCTCGGGACTTATCGATATAATAATCGATATTTTTACTGATTTTGGGTACGGGTTATATTATCGATATTTTAATAGATTTTGTTATGGTATTTTTATCGACTTGGGTATCGATTTTATTATCGATATTTTAATAGATTTTTTTATCGATAATTTTATCGATTTTGTTATCGATATTCTTATCGAGTTTGTTATCGATATGCATATCGATTTTATTATGGATATTTTAATCGATTTTGGTATCGATGATGTGAAATCATATGACAGAGCATCACATTATATGACATCACTTCACATTACATCACATCACATTACATCACATCTTATCACAATGCATAGCATTACATCACATCACATAACACCTTATCACGTCATCGCACCTCACATCATATAGGTGAACATGTAGATGAAGAAAAGGATAAAAAATATAAAAGATAAAAACAAAGAAGAAGACCAAAGTAAATTTAAACACTTTTCTTTTATAATAACAATAGAGTATAAAGATCAAAATGAAGATAAAGATAAAGGAAAACAAAATAACATAAATGTAATTAGAACGAAAAGGGTAGGGTTAGGAATCTAGATTGAAAAAAGATAAAATATAACTTTAAGCAAATGTATACATGTGTACGTATAAATATTCGGAAAACCCCGAAGAAGTCTCGAAAATCCCGAAATAGTCCCCAAATTGTCCAAAACTACCGAAGTAGTCCCGAAGATTCGGAAAATTTCGAAGAAATCTCGAAAATCCCGAATTAGTCCCGAGGAACCCAAAAATTCCAAAGTAGTCTCGAAAATCCCGAAATAGTCTACAAATCCTGAAATTGTCCAAAAATCCCGAAGTAGTCCCGAATATTCCGAAAATCCTGGAAAAGTCTGGAAAATCCCGAAGTAGTTCAAAAATCCTGAAGTGGACTGTAGTAGTCCCGAAGATCCCGAAAATCCTGAAGTCTCGAAAATCCCGAATTAGTACCAAAACTCCTAAAGATTTTCGAAGAACTGGAAGTTGGAATATACTTGATATCTTATTTGCGTTGCGTAGAAAAAGTATTATTTAGTCGAAAAATTACAAATCAAATTGATTCAAATTTTATATGTTTCTACGCAACGGTACCCTGCGTCAGGGCTGGAATTTCATAATTCACAAGTGTGCCTAATGGACTGCAAAAATAGTGTCGAAATTGAGATGAAAGTGCCCCAAATTTTAAATTGCTTGGTTTAAAAGCATTTTAAGAAAAATGTATTTTCAGAAATAGTATTTCCAAAATACTCTAAAACCATATAATTAAAAGTGATTAAAATGCAAATATTTTACCACTAAAAGACCTTTCGGGCACGAGGAATCTGAATCTTCAGATTATTTTTCACCAAAAAGCGTTTATTTTTACCAAAAACGACGCGGCTGCTGGGTGCACTATGGGGCAAATAAACACGAAGAAAAATAGTTTAGAAACATTTTTGAGAGAGATTGTTTGCACATTTTGTCTTCACGTTGCTTCTATGTTTTTTACATTGAAGCGCACCCTTAGTGCTGCTTTTTGTATAAATAAATTGCAAACTGAGACTCTTCGGACCCCAAGTCCACAAAAAGGTCTTTTATGTGTGTAAATGTTTGCATTTCAATCACTTTTAATTGTTTTATATGCTGCACTGCGATCACAAACTTCATATTATAAAAAGCGCTTAAAATGACCAACTTGGGAAAATTGAAAAATTACTTTTCTATATACAATCCACACTTTCACAAAGAATTTCATCAATTTGCAGAAAAAAAGAAAATGTCGTACAGTTTTATTACAGTAAATAATTTTGATGATGGGTTCTCAAAGACTTATATAAATTCATAGTCAAATAACACAATATTCCAATTACGAAG
>NW_016203390.1:0-2315 GCF_001687245.7 Rhagoletis zephyria
TACAATAGATCGTTTCGGTCGCGGTAACTAGGTGACCTGCTCCCTCCTCAAAATCTAATCTAATCCAATCTAAACCCGAAAGGAGAACAAATGGTCTCAAAAGCAAGATTGCTTTATAAACATGGAGCAGAGAAAATATCGGTTTTCCGAAAAGGTATGAATACCGAATAGAAGCTCTGAGTTATTGAGCCATTTAACAGGAAATTGAAAGCCGACGTTTGCAATGGCAAAGCGCAGAGAAGGCGAGCGATGTTGATTAGTTCACCAATTCTAATTTGAGTTACTGAAGTCGGTCGCAAAACGATTATGAGACTAATCATGATAAACAGTAAATTTTTACTACCTGGTACCTTTTCTCTACAGAGTTTGTAAAAGCATAGAGAGGCAGCAGCGTTGATCTGGCTGAACTCGTTAATTCGGAATCATGTGGGGAATTATCTGCAGTTAACTCGGATTAAGTCCCAAACTTAAGGCGGATCAATAGCCAAGTGGTGAGAGCTGGTCACTACAAATTGGACTGGCCCGGGTTCTACCCCGATTCGACCAGTATCTGAACAAAAGTTTTTTATATAATTTTTTGTTTGTTTTAATTTTATATATTTTTATTTAGTTTATTTTAATTAATTTATTATCATTATTTCAAATTAATTTAATTTTTAAAAGTTTGATTTTCAAAATAAAATCCACAACAAGTATAATTATATTAGGGACCAATTCCTCAAGTAGGTTTTAAAATTTGTCTGTTATTTAAACACAGATTTTGTTCTAACCAAATGTGTTTGAAGGACAGATACAGATACAGTCTATCTATGCTATAAGATGTTACTCATACGCCTCGACATTCATATGTGCGAGGTTTTTTAGGTAAAGGGCTGTAAAAAGGCGAGCGTAAGTGAAAGTTATTTTTGGATTTTCAAACGAAAAAGGCAAGGAACGATTAGGAACTTCCTTTATTTCAGATTATGATTTGTCTGTGACTTCAGAAATGTTGAACTTTTTAAATTTTGAGTAAGATCGGCAATATTGGCTTTTTACCTTTAAGGGCAAAAATAGAAGACAATAAATATATTATAACACGTAAAAAAAAACCTGTAAAGCGACCGGAATAAGACTAAAATTTTAGCATTTGTTATAGTAATGTAATCAATTTATTCTTATAGTTTCGAGCGTTTTTATTGAACCTAAAAAAATTATATTGACCTCAAAAGGAAAGAACTCGTTTTCTTACGTGTAATTCCTATTGGGAAACTAAAGGCTCGCGGCGGCAGCTCTTACAATTATCCTAGAGAGGTGAGATTCATGGAGGATCATTAGTATACTAAATGCTAAAATTTTAGTTTTATTCCGGTCCACATTGCCCTATTTTCTTTTGACATGGTCTACAGTATATGCCTAATATCATCTGAGGGAAAATTAGCTGGTGATTTAAATTTTTTTCAAACAAATTTTTTCATATTGATATTAGAAGGTTTTCGAAATTTCTTCAACCTTCCTTCAGGACTTTGCTGAATTTTATCGAGATATTTCGTAAGTTTTCCATACAGTTAACGAGTTTCGGGATTTTGTCTGAACTGTAGGTGTTTTTGGTGGTTTGTTGTTGCGGTTGGGCCATGAAAGCTGCTGGGAGTAGTGGGTTAGTTGTTTTGGGTTAGGAAACATAAATTCCATTTTCGGACACCAATATCAAGCATTCGTCAGCGTATGAAAGAGATACCCTCTGCTTGGTTGTGGTTGTGGAAGCTTTGAAATATACAAATTAAATGAATTCGGGGAAAGGAAACTGATCTGTGGGATCTCCTGCTTAATTGTGTTACACCCTGCATTTTTGGCGGTATTTTGTTTGTTTTTGCATTTTCAACCATCTATTGATATTTCCATAGTCCATAAGCGCGTTTTTCGGTTTTGGAATTTTTTTTCTCAATAAAGCAAAATGGAAAAGCAGCTAGTTATTCCATTAATAGTCGAGATATTTAGAATACGAGTAGGCAAACAAATTCATATTAGCTACATATGTATGTAAGTCGATAAAGCCACACTCAAGCTATTTTTTAATCTTTTCCAGTAGCATAATTCTACTTTAATCGCGTTTCATTATTCGTAGGCAGTGTGATTATTTACTTTATGCAACAAAATGTGCAACTCTGTTTACGTCTCTCTTTCGTTCCTTTTGCCAGGTGCAAGTTTTGCTACACAACTGGTTTGTAGTGCATATTTACGAGTACTTACAAACATCCAGAGATATCCAAATATATACTTATATATGTACAAACTAGAACTGAAAATTTTAAGAAAAATTCCTAATAAACTTCGTGGCA
>NW_016203391.1:0-2315 GCF_001687245.7 Rhagoletis zephyria
CCTCAGATAAGGGCAATGCAGATCAACCACCATTATTCTAAAGCGATGTTGAGGTGGTACTAATTCAAGAACCGTGGGTTTGCAACTCAAGGGTCTGTGGGTTGGGTGCTACTAAAAACCATAAGGAAGTTACAGACATAATTTTGTGCAGTGAAAGCTTAATCGTGTGGCAAACGTAATCCCCACTGGTGGTCGCGTGAGTTAGACTCGCTTCGCAAATTTTGCAAGGAGCAATTTAATTAGGCCAAAAGACTTAGCTGTGAGCTTGGACGTCAGGAGCACAAGCGGTTACTCTGGGCCTACATAAAAGTTCTGAGAGAGGCAAAGAGATATTCGTGGAGAGTTTTCTGTGATGGCGTCGAAGGAGTTTGCGAAACTGTCAGGCTACGGAAAATTCTCCCCAGATATCCTAACCCGATAGGTTTCTTAAAAAAGCAGGATGTATCCTGGATTCCCGCGGCAAAGGAAACCCTTGAGCTGCTTTTAGATACCCAATTTCCTGGGAACATAGCTTAAGGCGAAAACTCTCTTTTTTAACTTCTTTCTACCCCGTGAACATACGCATCTGGGAAGAAAGGGTTAAATAGGCAACAAAAAGTTTTAAACCTCATAAAACTGCAGAACCAGACGGAATAATACCTGCACAACTAGTTAAGACACTGGAGTTGTAATTTAAAGGCCTGTTTCAAGCACAATCATAAACCGCTGGCATGGAGAAACATCACGGTCGTCTTTATTACAAAGGCCGGAAAGGCCTCACATTCATGCCCCAAGAACCTTGGGCCCATCAGCCTTTCCTCCTATGCGCTTAAGACAGTTGAAAGGATTAACAGCTTCGTTTATATCGAAAAGTCCCTCAGATTTAAGGATTTCTGTCTGAAGGCTTTCCTAGGCACTTTCAACAACGTACTTCCGGGAGCTATTACCGACGTCGCTAGGGTCCTAGAAGTGGATAAGTCGCTAGTGAAGTTTATCGGTCAGCCAATCTGCTGCAGAGTAGTGAGGGCGAGGCTGGGAGCATGCGCGATGTCGAGGCTTGTGAAAGAAATTTCCGCACACCCTGTGTGAGTTGATGCAGCGAACGCTTCGGGATGTATCGAAGTGCTCCACTCGCTGTGGCCTAAGCGTCAGCTCAAGCAAGGTGGAGATCGTCCTCTTTATGAAGGGGTACAAAATGCCATTGGTTACTTCACCGGAGCTAAGCGGCGTCCGGTTAAGTCGTCCTGCAAACGTCAAATTTCTAGGCGTTATTTTAGATTAGAAGTAGAACTGCAAGGATAATATAGTTCAGCGTTATGAGAAGGCTTCTGTCGCCCTCTATACTTGTAAAGGGCCAAAGGCAAGAGATGGGGCCTCAGTCCCCGGATTTGCCGCTGGATATTTANGTCAGCCTTCTCACCAAGGTACAAAGGTCCAGCATGATCTGCACAAACGCAGCGCTCAGAACCACGCTAGTCAATGCGCTGGACGCTATTTTAGATCTTCAGCCACTGGATCTGGTAGGAAGTCAGATGCCAGTGCTCTCTGCTGTTCGCTTAAGAGAAACATCCCAATGACAACCTGGGCTCAGGGACACTCTTGTATATTAAATAAATTTTCTTTCATTCCGAACAGCACAAACTGCTGCGTTTCGATATCCCCAGTGCAGAGAAGTGGAAAGAAGATTTCAACACTACCCCCGATTGCGTAAACATATATACAGCTGGCGCGAAACTCGACGGTAAGATAGGAGTTGGCGTTTTCTCACGAAGCCCGGACTACTGCAGCGGGTTCCAAGCTGAAGTTTAAGCTAACATGAAAGCTGCTGAGAATCTTGGAACCGAAATGATGGAAAGTGAGTCTTCATTTCAAATCAAAGCTCTGAGCTCTTTCGAGATTTATTCAAAGATTGCGCTGGACTGCCGTCTATTTCTAAAAGAGATGGCCAAGCAGCACAGACTTCACCTCACTTCGGTCTCTGATCATAGGGACATAGAGGGAAACTGCATGGCAGATGAACTTGCAGGCAAGGCACGATAAAGCAGATTCTTCGTGGAAAAGAGCTCATTGTTATGCCTTTAGCCATTTGCAATGAATTTGTATACAAACAAGCTGAAGAAAGATGGAGACAAAGTACGACTTGCCGCATTTTCACACGGACTTGGCCTAAATGGGACCGGAAGCGTGCACAAAGGGTAAACTCTCTTAGAAAAGAGGTTATATCTAACGTTGTGGATGCTCTAACCGGGCACTGCCTAATAGGTCGAGCAATGCCTGCTGCCAAACATTTTTTTTTGCCAGAGTGCCAGGCCACTTGCTAAATTTGGTGAATAACC
>NW_016203392.1:0-2315 GCF_001687245.7 Rhagoletis zephyria
CACAAGTGACAACTTGTCTGCGTCTGTTCCTGCTGTCAAATCGACCACTTTACCGTTAGCTGGCACTTCAACGATATTTTTAGGCGATTTCGAAATGCCAATAACGCGCGACCGTGAAACAAATATGACGAGTAAGAAATATAGCCGAGAACGTGATCGGGAACGGGAACGAAGTCGTGCGCCCGAATACACTCGACTTCCGTTACAGCGAGATATTTTAAGCGTAGACGACTACCGAACGATTAACGAAATACAAAATAATGATGACTTCGATATTCATGTTCGCGATGAGATATACGATTCGATTTACGCAAGGCAGCGCGAAGCTGTGGAGATAAATAGGTAAGTGACGCATTAAAAAATCGATAATAACCACACATTCGCTAAATGTCAAGCGTTTTTGTTTATCCGATTTGTGCCTCTCAAAATAAAAACTTTCACGTTCAAATTTTTATACTTTCTTAAATCAAATCCTCACAATCTAGTTAACAGAACTTTTTTAATAACAAGTCACATAATCTGCGGAATTATTTTAGAAATCTCCAAAACAACCTACTTTGGAAGTCATCCGAGACAATCTAGACAGGGGTCAAGCATTCCCCGGCCAGTTACGATCCTACTATGAGCGGCCGTGTAAGTCTGATTGCCGCCTGGCTAGCTGTCAATGTACATAGTTATTTANATCTCCAAAACAACCTACTTTGGAAGTCATCCGAGACAATCTAGACAGGGCTCAAGCATTCCTCGGCCAGTTACGGTCCTACTATGAGCGGCCGTGTAAGTCTGATTGCCGCCTGGCTAGCTGTCAATGTACATAGTTATTTCCCCTTTTAAGCGGTATTATACTGCAGCGCAGCCAGTCGACTGCCAACTTTTCACCTGCCACCAACTACTGCCACTCTTGTTTCGCGCTTTACACCCTTGGTTTTCTTATTTAGCGCTGTTACCGCCTAAGCGACTTTGGGCCGAGTTGAACAAAGCATGCATGCTCGCCGTCGCCAATACGTACAGGTCGGTAAATCTTCCGCAAGCTGTTTCTCCCGAATACTCCAAGAGCCGCCTCATCGGTTGTAATTTTCCATGTTCCATATACCAGCATGGACATTATAGAGTGTGGTTCCAAAGCGATTCTGCGTTGGATTGCGCTGCTAACATTATTACCGGTGTTAATTCCAGTTCCCAAGTAAACGAAATTCTCTCTGCGCTGTCTGATTTTTTGATGGCAGGAGATACTTCGTCTTGTCCTCGTTTACCACCAAACCCATTCGCTTTGCATCCTAATCCAACTTGGAAAAGGCAGACAAGACTGCGCGGTGTTACCGATGATGTCGATGTCATCGGCGTACGCCAGCAATTGCGCGCTCTTGTAGTAAAATGTTCCTGGGTGGTTCAATTCTGCGGCTCTTACTATCTTCTTCAACTTCAGATTAAAGAAATCAGACGAAAAGGATTCGCTCTGTTGTGAAACGGCGCGGAGAGGTCTTTCCCATTTCTGACAAAAGTGGTGGCATTCCTCAACGTCATGCGGCGGGGATGCCAAATTCAGACATCACGGCGTATGGGCAAATCCTTTTAGTGCTGTCAAAAGCGGCTTTGAAATCGACAAATAGATGATAAGTGGCTATCATTTTCTTACGGGTCTTTTCCAAGATTTGGCGTACNTGGGCAAATCCTTTTAGTGCTGTCAAAAGCGGCTTTGAAATCGACAAATAAGTGGCTATCATTTTCTTACGGGTCTTTTCCAAGATTTGGCGTAATGTGAATACCTGGTTTATGGTATATATGTCAGGTCTAAAGCCACACTGATAAAGCCCAATCAGTTCGTTGACGGTGGGCTTCAAGGAAAGTCAAGACTAGCGTGGACTCCTGTAAGAACAACCATGGTGACCCTCCGTTTCATGACGTAGAATACTGACTTTCTTTACTATCGCGCTTTTGGCTGCTTTCACAGCTACCATCTCAGCCATCTCCTTCGGTATTTCAAGAACGCCCGGTGGAGTGTCTCGCTTGATTGCCTTCACCTTCGGTTCCCTGCCCTGGTGCACGCGCACTGGAACACTACCAAACCTGTATCGTGGGATACAGTTTTTGCTCCTGATAGCTTCCAACGACCGGTCGTTTCTCATCCTTGCTTCTGAATACCTTCCTCAAGTCGGTATACATTGCCTCATTCTTATCTATAATGAGGTTCCACCGCTGTCTGATTCTGCATCCATGCAGTCAACCAGTATGAGGCCTGGCCGAAGTGGATGCCCAGTCAGGATTATTTTGAGGGGTAGCGAAAACGGAATGGGTAAGGATTAAGGATAAAGATG
>NW_016203393.1:0-2315 GCF_001687245.7 Rhagoletis zephyria
TGAAAACGGGTATTCCCCGAAATTTACCACCTTATGTTTATTATTGTAAAAGCTGCTGCTATTTCACGCTAATGTTTATTTGTTTCTTGTCGGATTCCAGCCGCTTGTGAGTGGATGTGCGCTGTTTTATGTGTTTCTCAAAGTTTTTGTGTGCTAATCATATATGTAATACTCCTATATTGGCAGTAAGAGCTAGTACCATCCGAAAACACTACAGTACAGATATATCAATAAACGCGTACGAAAGAAAAGGAACACATACGTTTATAAATAAACATGTACACAACACATATACAAAAACGGCACTCAAGTACACAATACATTGACAAAAACGGTACTAGACTGTCTCGCTTTGATTTCGGAATGCTTACACATTGAGAAGTTAGCTAACTGCCAATATAGAAGTATTACATATATGGTGCTAATAAATTTAGTGTTATCATGCCTGCGAGGAAATTCCTTTCGTTGAAGCGAAAATCTAAAATTGTTGAAAAAATCGGAAAAAGAGCTGGTGTTTCATCCTTGGCAAAAACGTATGGTGTGGCTAAATCAACAATTTCAGGAATAAAGAAAAATAGTCGTAATATTATATCATACCAGACGATTGGAGCATCTAAACGGTAGACTCTTAGAAAAGGCGAGTATCCCCGCATGGAGAAGGCGTTATACAAATGGTTTATAGAGCAACGCAAAAAAAACTGTCAAGTTACTGGAGAAATGCTTAAGGAAAAGGCAATAAAGTTGCACGCTGACCTTAAGGAAGTAGAAGGTAGCTTTCATGCCAGCTCTGGTTGGTTATCTGGATTTAAATCTCGCTTTGGAATCCGATTGTTAAAAGTGTGCGGCGAGAAACTATCATCAGATACCCAGGCAATTGATCCCTTTAAGCACAAACTCAGAAATATTATTTACGAATTAAAGCTTTGCGAGGACCAAATTTACAACGCAGACGAGACCGGTTTGTTTTGGAAAATGCTTCCTGACAGAACGTATATCAGCCAAACCGAAAAAACAGCTCCGGGGAGAAAATCCAAAAAGGCCAGAATTACTTTTCTTGCTTGTACAAATGCCACTGGACAGCATAAAGTCAAACCGTTAATAATTGGGCGTGCCAAGAAGCCGCGCTCTTTTAAGGCGTATGACATCCCAGTAGACTACCGGAACTCTAAGAGTGCATCCGCCAAAAGATGATCTTAAAACTACTGTTGGCTCAATATTCGTGGTTTATATGCCTCCAAATGTAACACCTTTTATTCAGCCTATGGATCAGAATGTGATTCGCTTAACTAAGCTGTACTACAAAAAACATCTGCTGTTATTAGCTGTAGGGAAAGATGACATCACACAATTTTTAAAAACTTTAACTTTGAAAGATCCTGTATAATTTTTAATGCTTGCTTGGAATCAGCTGCAGGCAAGTGTAGTAGCGAAATGTTGGAAGCCTTTACTAGAATGCTTCAATGCTACAGAGCCAAATGAAAGCGAGAATAAGGACGATGATGTTCCTTTGAGCTTACTTCGCCAAAAAATATTGCAGGAAAAATATAAAGAAGTCATGATATACAGGATCTGCTGCAAGTTGTAATACCGGAGGTAATTTTTATTGACCCTCTTGACATTCACCTGTTCATTTACTTTGATTGTTTTAGGAAACCTACACCGATAATGATATCGANAATGATATCGAAAAGTGGAATACAATCGAAGACGACGAACCAATTGATTTAGAGAAAGATGCCGAGGATACTGCGGAATCTGGTGATGATGAGCAAGGCGAAGCACAGATGAGAAATCCTATAAAAGCTGCTGAAGCTATTAAAAGCTTCGATAAGGCTATCGCATGGGCCGAAGCCAACACTACTGACTATGCTGGCATAATAGTATTGAAAAGTCTACGCGAAAAAGCATTGCAAAAGTCAATTTCCGAACACATGAAGCAAACATCTATTCGCGAGTTCTTTCAATAAACATTCATATGTACATTTCTATTTTCCTAAGTATAAATTTATTCCAAATATCTGTTAGACTTACATACACAAACATGAATTTTGAGCAAATAAAATAAGTTTTTGAACAAAATAAATCAACCCTAATATAGTGAACAACCTGGATGCTGTGAACAGGCCATGCAAAAATTAGTTCACTATATCCAGACACGACTGTAACTACATAAAATGATAGCCGTATTCGTTGTTCTGCGACATCAGCAAAATAAATAAAAGATTGTAAAATTTAAGCTTTGCCATGAGTACCTAGTACTCACGCCTTTTTTTTGTTACCGTACTTTTTGCTGTTACTCACTTTTTACTGTCACT
>NW_016203394.1:0-2315 GCF_001687245.7 Rhagoletis zephyria
TGGATATGTATAGTATATATTTTATCAAAAATTTACTTACAAAATCGTAATTATTGGAAATTATCGCTCAAATTTACCAGTGAATTTGAAACAAAAAGTTAAAGCAAAAGCGAAACAAAGGAACAGTTACTACGTTTATACGTAAGCTATTTGCAAATAAAAATAATTTGCAAATACATAACTCACTGTTTATTCGATGGTGAAAAATTCTTTTTTAATATTGCCTGATTATAAAAGGGCAATAATATGACCATCGAAAAAGAAAATAAAGTTAAAAATGGCTACGTCTTGATTATTAAAAGGCAATAAGATGACCATCGAAAAAGAAAATAAACCTAAAAATGGCGGCATCTTGAGCTTATTTGCAAATAATACCATTAATCAATACTTATTTGCGTGATTTAGTTATTTGCAAATAAAAAATTAACTCAGCGTTTATACGGCAAAGTTTACCATTTTGCAAATTGTTATTTGCAAATAATACGTGCGTATAAACGTAGTAAGTGATACCTACGCATAATTTTTTCACAAAATTGTCTGCTCGATTTTTCGTTCCATTTTACCCAGAAATGAAATTGGAATGAATAGAGTAGGCATTACTGTAACGCTGGTATGCCGAAATTGCCAAAATTACAACAACCACCCCCTAAGTGACAACACCTTATTATTATTTCACTATGATCGTCACCTGAAATGAAAAAAGACGTAACAACATCGTAAATGAAATAGAAAAAGTCGTGTCTAATATTTTAATCTTTTTTCATAAAATGAAGTAGGGAGTTGTAATTCGATGAAATCCATCATATACAGTATATTTTGCTTAGCTGCACATCCTTCTTTGCACGAAAAACTTGTGCACTTAACCGAAAAAGGCACTTAAACGAATTTTCTTTACTACTTCAATGACAAAGGCATCCGAATCCCTATGAAACAAAATAATGGACAAGCACTTACCACGTAGAAATTACTGCAAGCGAAATTTTTACCGAATGGTATCTAATTATCTATATACCTACATAAATTGATAGCAATTTTCGTTGTTCTGCGAGATGAGCAAAATAAATAAATGCATGTAAAATAAGGTAATTGTAGGGCCAGTGCAGGTAAACGTAATATTTTCTTTGATAATTGATACTAGTTGCACAATTTTTAAGGCAGGTAACGCCAATGTGCAGGTATGTTGAATGCATCTATCGGAGCAGTTTCCTTATAAATGTTAAAAATAATGCCTCTGATGCGCATTTTGGGGTAGGTATCTTAAATGTGCACTTAAGCATAAAGGCAGCAAAGCAAAATATACTGTAAATCAAAAAGTGAATTTTGAATTTTTTATTAGTTATGACCAGGGAACAGATTTTATGGAAATTGCCTTTTTTTCTGCTAAAGAGATAGAGTATATTCGGTTAAGAATGTCCACGATTTAGCTTTCCTTGATTCCAAATATACACATTTAATGTTGCCTTTTTTGCCTTTTTTAGGATATTTACCTTTTTCAAGATATTTGCCTTTTCTACCTTTAAAAAAGTGATTATAGCATTTACAATTTTTTTTTTTAAGATTAAAAAATATACACATGCCCATGCGGCTTATAGAAGCGCAGGGACCTCTTGCCAAATTGGTGTTGGAAAAATTCAAAGCCGTTTTCTCAGCTAACGTAGGCTTGGAGACAATAAGGGGTGTGGATAAAATTGTAAAGGGCGAGGAAAACGCCCTTATTCCTGATAATATGAACGTTTCAAACGTTCCATATTTAAATTGGGCTCCACTTGTATCAACTTACGTCGAGCGCACATTTAGTACATTCAAGGCTTTTCTTCGCGAAAATCGAATGAAAATGCTGCCAGAAAACTTCAAAATGCATCTTGTGGTTCAATGTTACTACAACTATACAGATTAAAGTTTTATGAGTTAGAAACTCGAAAGGATAAAATAGTCAAAGATTCAAAGTACAAATTTTTCATATAATGAAACTAGTTCATAGTTTTTCTCTTTTTACTTGTAATATAAACATTTCTAAAATAAATGTATTTTTTGATGGTTCTTCGTATTTTCTGTCTTTTTTATTGCCTTATTTTGCTTTTTTGCAATACCTAGTGCCTTTTCCTGCCTTTTTCGCTATTTTGTTTTGCCTTTTTTGCAATACCTAGGGCCTTTTCCGCTATTTTATTTTGCCTTTTCCAGCCTACTTCCTTATTTTTTGCCTTTTTTATAGGTTTTTAGGTCCTAAAAATCCGTTCCCTGGTTATGACTTTTTGCATTTCAACGGTGATGTTTGTTACGTCTTTTTGCATTTCAGGTGACGATGTGTTCATGTA
>NW_016203395.1:0-2315 GCF_001687245.7 Rhagoletis zephyria
CCGAGGACCTCGACCTTGAGGACGGCGACGACGATGACGACGCCGGCGGCGAAGAGCTGAGAGAGTCAGGCTTTACCAGCAACCTCGATGGCGGCTCGGGGAGCAGTAGTTTGGATCTCTACTAGTGAAAGACCACCCCAATTACTTTATCACACGTTATCACACACCTTGAGCCCTTCACACCATTTTGAATTATCATCTACACGCCACCACCACCCCCACCACCATCATCATCAATTCGGCATTCCTATTTCTGAGTTTTTTCAGTATTCCCTTTTTTATTTATTTATTGACAAGCAAATTATTGTTTTGTACATACAACAGCAAAACTGATTCATTAGTTGCAAAATTGATTTTGGACTCTAAAAAAGCTGAACACTTAGTGAGCAACAAGATTCAACAGCCAAACAAAAGCAGTCATTTTTTTTGGTATGCATTTTGCTTATCATGACAACATTTTTTTCATTCTGTTTCAAAACAATTTCTCATTCTGGTTTTGCTTATCACAGTTAGGCAAACAAGCAGTGTGAGATTTATAATTTTTATCTTTTTAAAAATTTTTTCAACAAAATCTTTGCCCAATGTCTTCCAGAAGCTTTTCCTGGTTTGGCTTTTTATTTTTCAAAAAGCAATCAGAAGCTTCACTAAACATAGTACTTTTGAACACCACTTTTGAACTCTTGTTTTTCAAAAATCATTTATTTCAAAAACGTTGTCATTTAAAGCAAATTGCGCCACTAATGAAAAATGAAAGAGGACATGCTAATTAATATCTTTTGTGAGACAAAAAATCACAATGATACATTCATTAATTTGTTTCTTTTGAAAAATTTTCATTAAAGCAAATATTCAAAATTGTGTAATTAAAATGTAGCAATTAGCCCAACAAAATCATTATAAATTGCTTTTGCCTCATTTTTCTGCTGCTTCTGCTAATGATCTTTGACTTGCCATGTTCAGCTGTACAACTGTACAACACAAACAGTACACAAATTATTATTTCATTTTCAAGCATTTCACTACAACGATCACCACCACCACTTTATTTTTATTATTTTCATTTTTGCACACTTTTTTTGCAACTTTTTTTCTTTTTGCTTTGTTTTGTCACAGCAACACACACTCGCATTCAGTATTACTTGGTCGCACTAAATAACAACAAAATTTATGCGACTTTTGCAACGATTTTCTGAATTCTACCAACTCTCAGACATTTAACACATTTTCACTTTCCTGTTGTTGTACATGGCACACAAAATCACTCTTTCTTTTTCTCTGTAAAAGAACGACGTTGGAACGACGATTTAAAGAGATAATAAAAAATCCAAATAAACAGATTGCTACAATGTGTAAATTCAAATCAATTTTTCCTCTTTTTTTCTGTCAACCGCCGACAGTTGTCTGGTGAATAAACTGTGTGGTGATGAGACGTAAAAAACACGACAGTGCATCTTATCAGCGATTATATTAACGATGATAGTAAAAACACGACAGTTTATCTTATTAGCGATTACATTAGCGATGATAGCAAAAAGCCACTTTTGTCACTTTGTATCACAAGGTTACAACTCTACTGTTACTTCACTGATAACTACTACCTTCCAAAGTGAAATTGATTTGCACGAGACACTGTATACAGTTTGATAAGTCAGTTTCAGTTACTCTTTTGATAAGTTCATTTTTCAGACAGATGTCTGAACGATTGCACAGGGTTAAAAGTAAAAAAGGTTTTGCTTTCAAAGTATAAAAGGAGGAAAATAAAAATGTTTTAGCAATAACAATCTTCAGAAAACAATCTCAACTTCAAAAATGCTCTCCTTTGCCTCCATTTGCTTGCTGGCCATTTGCACAGCCCTAGCTCTGCTGTACAGGTAAACTTTAGCATCATTTTTAAAATTTTCAATTTTTTAACAATTTTTCATCATTTTTTAGATACGTCAACCACAAGTACAGCTACTGGTCTTCTAGGGGCATTTCCGGTCCAAGGCCGCTCTTCCCCTTTGGCTTCACCCTGGACAAGGCCTACACTCGACCAGATGAATACGAACTGGGGAACTTTCGCCGCTTTGGCCCCATTTACGGCCTCTACACTGGAACACTTCCCACTCTGACCATCGCCGACCCGGCCCTCGTTCGCCAGGTTCTGGTCACCGATTTTACCAGCTACGCCAATCGCCGGGAGTTGAACTCCTACAATCACATTTGGAATAAGAATATGGCCAATCTGGAAGGGGATGAATGGCGCCGAGTTCGTTCCATCCTCACGCCCGCCTTCAGCTCGGGAAAGCTGCGGGCGATGTACCCGTTGATGGACC
>NW_016203396.1:0-2315 GCF_001687245.7 Rhagoletis zephyria
GACTAAGCAAAAGGCATGAAGTAAAATGCAGATAACTTGAATAGAGTCCCTTCATACTGTTCTTCTGCGGTGAATAATTGCGACTAGATTGAGGAATTCAATCTATTTAAAGTCGCTTTTTGTGCCACAAAGCTTAAAAACCGGGGCAAAGACAACATTGAGTACTAGTATGCCACAGAAAGGGATCCAATCTTCTCCATATCCCTACAGATCATTAATTCTTCACAGCAAAAATAGCCCAATTGAAATACTGGGAAAAAAGTATTTAGTATTTTCGGCTTTACTAAATACTGAATAAAACAGAACTTAGTAATTATGGCTTCACTAAGTATCTTATACCAAAGTAACGGCAAGAAGTCCCGGAACAGTCCCGGAAATCCCGAAATCCCTAGAAGCCACAAACATCCAGAAACCCAGAGAAGTTTCGGAAAATTCCGAAAAATATAACACTAAGAACCAAGAAAAGTCTAGAATACATACGCATCACTGACTACAGTTCTTAGATATTCACAATAAAAGTTACATTTTCGCCCAAAACTTAGACTTCTTTGCTTATGTATTTTCCTATTTTCATGTCACATTTCTATTGGAATCAACAAGCAAATGAGTTTCCTAGTGTTTTCCGTCGAGGTCATTATTTAACAAAATATCTATACAAATAATAAAATTGTCACAGGCCGATGTCTGAACATTATAGATATTAATGAAAAATGTATCAAAAATTTTTAGATTTTTCGTCTATCTATCTCTCTGTATGTTTCTCCGCGCATCACTCGAAAACTAATGCACGGAATTGAATGCAATTTTCACCGATGTATTACTAGAGGTCCAACTTAAAATATTTAAAATATAGAAAGAAAGAAAAACAGAGTTGCCATCTGTTTGAAAATCACAATTTAAGTAAATTGATATGATAAAGTAAATATTGCAATATGGTTGTCTAAAGAAAAAGGTTTAAGAAGACTTAAAGCCAAAAATATTTTTGTGGAAAGTTGCCACCTGTTTAAAAATTATAATTTAATTTCATCGATATGATAAATTGAAACTTGCAATATGGGTACCAAACTAAAGAGTTTAAAAAAAAAATTACTGCCAAAAATGTTTTTGAAGAGGGTTTTCCACCTGCTTGAAAATTTTAATTTTGAGTATGCAGTTTCATAGCCCATTCAATTTCAGTACAATAAAGTGCAAGTTTAAAGTAACTGGGACATATCGTTGATTTTTTGCTTTTTTGTTTGTTGACGATGTCAGTTCATTTCCTCCACACGAAGCATTTTCGGCAGTTTTTTATTCATTATATGACTGTCGTAAAGTTATGATAGGCACTATATATATTATTCAACGTCAAAAAAAAAAATTCTTTTCGAAAAAATCTCCTTTGTATCACTTTATTTAATTTTTCAGTCTAAACTAAGGCCCCAAATTCCGCGTAAAAGTATGAACATATACATATGTATGCACATAGCTTTCAGCAGCAAAACAACTGAAACAGCCAAACTAGCTAACGGCTACATTAGCAACTTTAAAATTGGAATTGCTTTATTATAAAGGAAGCATTTTTTCCACAACAAACTAATTAATTTTCATTACAATGCCAACAAACAAGTACCACAGGAATAATACCTGCCAGCAAATCCACAAGCAACCAGTAACGCATGTAAACACAAAGCCAGTGTCAATAAAAAAAAAGTTGCAGAAACTAATAATCGACATGGTGGTGTGGTATGGTCGAGGGACAACGACACCATTGGCCAAAAAAAAAACTTTTACCGCTGTTCACATATAATAAAGATTAATTACCGCACAAATATTATTAAATTTTCACCTCCATCGCAATAAAAATGATAGTAGCAAAGGACACTAAAAATGAAGTAGCAAAGGACAAAAAAAAAGTAAAAAGGCGAACTAAGTTTAAAATATAATATGTTAGTAGAAGTTTCAAAAACATTACGTTACGAAAAAATAACAAATAAAATTCTCATGCGCTCATACAATCGACTTCCATGCAACTCCACAAACTGTACGTAGTACGTCACCAATTCAGTGTGCCGGTTGTCGCCAAAACTCGTGCATAGCAAGCAAGTGCCAGTCTGTTTTACTACCATTAAATTGCATTGGCTTTAGGCGAGTATTTAATAAACACAAGGCTTTTGTGTGGCATACTGGTAATGCTGAGAAGGCTTCGACGGCTGCCATGCACTCGATGCCTCTATGTAGCGCCGGCCCATATCGCGTATACGCAATGTAGTACTACTGTTTGAGTCCGTCGTACTCGTACATAAGCAATACACAGGACCACATGAATGACCATAAAA
>NW_016203397.1:0-2315 GCF_001687245.7 Rhagoletis zephyria
AATTAGTTACAAATTAATTAAAACATCATCATATGGGTATCAAATAGAAAGTGTTCAAAAAATCCCCAATTAAAAAATATTTTTAATAGTGTTGCCAGCTATTTTGAAACGCATCTTTATTAATTTTTCTGTTTAGAAAATAAAGGTGCAATATTACTATTCATGGGTACCAAGATAAGGTTTNCCAGCTATTTTGAAACGCATCTTTATTAATTTTTCTGTTTAGAAAATAAAGGTGCAATATTACTATTCATGGGTACCAAGATAAGGTTTTCGAACAATGCTTTCCCATTATATGTACTAAGTGTTATTTATCCCTTAGGATATTAGTGTAAGGTTACCACTTATTTTCGATTCCACACAATTTATCTGAAAGGTATTTGTGAGAACTTTAATCTGAAAAATAATCAATCAGGGTTGCCACGCTTCTATGTAATACAAATTTTTATTTTGTTAATTTCAACCAGCATTTTTTTTTTTTGTATGTATACACAGAGGGTTGCCACTTAAATTGTAAAGTAAAGAATTTACTTTTTAGTCATCAAAAGCCAATTTTTTTAAATTTATTTCCAAAATATATTTTTTTTAAAGCTATTATTTCTTAAATGTAAACAACCAAAGAAGCTCCTTGTACCTCGTGATCTGGAGGCAATGGCAATGTATCACTGTAGTTTTAGCACCGCAGTACTGTATTGTGAAGCAATGTAGAGAAAGTGAGCCTCTCTTGTCTGGTTTCCAAACCTAATTTGACAAAGGATGAAGGAATTTCTTTCAGATATGTCACTCAGATTATGATTTCGCACTACTTCCAATTCAAATAAATATACAGAAAAAATGATCTTATGAATTGGGCAGAGGGACACATGCATACATATGTACATTAATTCCAGCTCTCCGCGGTTTATTCATTTATTAATACTCTACATAAGTATTTGTTATGAGTTGGAGCAAAATTCCCAACAGCTACTGAGTGGTTAGCTTCGCAAACACCACCAACTCGAATATCAAATATCCGCTAAGATACTCGTATGTACATATATATGTACATAGTAAGTATGTAATATGCAAGCTCGTCTATGCTCACTAGCTTTGTGGCTTATGGAAATTCTCACAGATCATTTGATTTTCGCGGCTTATTAATAATCATAGCAACATGCGCATACATATCAATGTTGACAAAATACCAATGCCGCATTTGGAACTGATCGCACTTTGACAGCGATAGCAGGTGGTCATATTTTTCTACACTCTAAAAAAAAAAATTTGAGCGGACTTCTTTAAATTGTAGGAAGTTTTTAAAAGAATTTTTAAGCATTTCTTTTTTTCTTTGAAGGAACGGTAGATGAAGTCTCATTGGGACGCCATTTTTTTCAAACCGAGTAAACTACAAAAACAAGTAATTTTTAGCAAAAAAAACCGACTTAAACTCTCATATAAAAAAAAAAAAAATATTCCGACGAACTGATAACCTCCTCCTTTTTTGGAAGTCAGTTAATAAAAGCTGCTACCGCGGAGTTGACTATTTTCTTTCAAAAAAATTTACCTAGAAAATTTGTGTGCATAAGTAGGTATTTAAGTTTTTTCAATATTCAAACTAATTAATTTTCCAAGTGTATCTAATAAAAACTAGAATCAAATGCATGCATTTTTTCACACAGTCTTTATTTAATGGCAACATAATCTCTTAACATTGTTCATATTACATAGGTACATACATACATACATACTCGTACATAGTAAATCACAACTTCATTGACTTGTTTAGGTGTGCGTACATACATACATAACTACCAAGGCGTAAAGTATTCATCGTATGTATGTACGTAGAAATAAGACACCTGATATGCTATTTAAATGAAGGCTATATCATCAGCCATTGCCATGTGAATACGAATATATATGAACATACATACATACATGTTAGCAAAATCATCACATTTAGAATAAATATTTACCTATCTATGTATATACCATGTAACATACATACATATGTATATGGAAAACTCATAACAGTTTTGAAGAAATTTTGCTTAATAATTCTCTACATACATACATACTACATATTCCTAAGTGTCTAAGTTTACAAACTACTAAATGCTATACCGTTTCATTACTAACTAGACTTGCAGTAGTGTTCATTGTTGCTCTACTCTTCAATCCATTGCTAGCTTTGTTGTCGTTGCTCTTCCGACTTTTACTACCAATTCGCTGCTTGCCATTGAGAATTTGTGCGACATCTGCATCATCGATGGTCCCCTTGAATATAAGCGGATATGGCCATTCGTGACATATTGTTGGACCATTATAATTGCGCA
>NW_016203398.1:0-2315 GCF_001687245.7 Rhagoletis zephyria
TGCACTTTACACCATGACATGACTCTTTAACCGGCCGCACTTACCTGTAAACAAATGTATATCTATGTAAAATTACAAGGACGGACCAACGAGCACAATAATAGTAGGTATGTATATACTTGGTTAGAACAAACAACATGCTAACATGTCATCATGGCACGCCTGCTACAAGTAGGTCCTATGGCGAACCGCCTTGCCGCATACCACAACATTATAGCGAGTGAACCCTTTAAGCGCGCGGCCATCGCATCGGTTCGAGAGGAAAATGCAGGCCATAAGCCATGCCATGCGACGGAGGTGAGAGGGCCAAGCTTACAGCAAAGTTCGAATAAGCGATGATGGTATCGTGATGCGCGGCGGATGCTGTTTGCGAAAGTTTCACAACGAAAGATATGGTAAGGCGGCGGCGATCTGAGCAGCTTTAAGGCGCTTAACAACAAGAGGAGCCACAAATATAGGAAGCAGCGAATTGTGGAAAGCGGCGAAGCAGGAAGAGCGCTTACATACTTAGTTGCATAGTCGCCATTAGAGTTTGTTGATAATTTATGCAAAACTTTTTTATTTTTTTGTTCAACGCGTTCGCTGTTTACGTTCATTTTTCACATTGCCTGGTTGTTTGTTGCAGCTTGCAAACATACATACATATATACACACATATGTAAGTACATAGTTGTTTCGAGAAAATAAATTAAGTTGAAGTAATAGCAGCTAAGGAAATACTGGCACATACATACATACAACCTCGACAGCTAAGAGGCTAGCAACTCATAAAGTCCGCAGAGCCTTTGCACTGATGCGCGCCACCGGCTCACAGCGCCGCCTTTGTCGAGCGTCGGCACTCCAAAATGATGTGTATGAATAAATTAGTGTGGACTTTATGAATTTATTAGTTAGTGCATACACCACTCAGACAAGGCTCCGAAGCGCCAATGCAACAGCGCATAGTGCAACAACAAGCAACAGGCGACTCGCCTAACAGCCCAGCAGGCAAGTAGCTCGCAAGACGACAAACAGAGCCTAGGTGAAGCTGGCTACGAGGCGCTTAGAGCAAAGATAAGGCAAAACAGGCGCTAAAACTTCCGCATCTGCAGCAACAACAGTAGCGAATTGATTAAAATGGAGCGCATCAACAGCGCTGGCTTGCAGATAAGTACCTACATACATATGTATGTGCATGGGCATATTTAGCACACACGGGCAAAGTAAAATCGCTAAAGGGAAGAAGAGAAGCGAAAAGGATATCATTTAATGATGGTTTGTGTATCTTAGGGAGTCAAATGGTGAAGCTTAAGTGATTTGATGTTGATTCAGGCTTTAAAATTAATTAAAAGAATGCATAATATTGAAAAGATTTGCATATTTACAGCACTTAGATAATCTTCACGCTAGAAACGTCCCAACCCTTTTTGGATTTTGTATTAAATTTATTATGGTGGAAGCACGTAACCTAGCGAATCCTGCAGGAATCTGAGCAGTATGCGCTGGATTACGCATTACGGAAGTCTTTGCATATCTCTCACTGATGCTCCATATGAAAGCTCGGTGCTTTCCTATAACTCGCCAGCTGAACTTGACGACGTTTTCGGTTCTAAATGCAGAGATGTGCGTAAGATCTCACACCCGCTAAGATACATTAAGAGCAGAGGAAAGTCTCTCTTGTGGACGATGGCGCCTTCTAATCTGAAGAAGATAGAAGACGATGTAATGGTTGGCGGATGGGTGTCTTGGGATAAGTTCCACATCAAATTTAATTTTTCAGGATACTGTAGCGTTTTCAGACAAAGGTGGCTGATAATGAAAGAAGTTTGAGAAGTCAAAAGGGAGGTAAGCCTGGTCACTTTCCCTATATCATCGGAATATTTTCGAATTTGGTAACATTGCGGCAAACTCCATGGCTGACAAGTTAGATATCACGGGCAGGAAGCGTGTCGAAGAGCCGCTGACCTTCTAACATAAGAAAAGTCGGGCACGGTCTTTGAAGCTACTTATGCTTGCAAAGGTACAGCTCTCACATCTGGTGAGGAGGGTTCCGACAGGTCACTGGCCGATGGTAACTATAGTAAGGTAACCTTAGGTCGTCATCTAATAAGAAAAGCGAAGAATATTTTATTCTATAAGGCCAAGAGGGTAGGCGAGTAACACAAAACCCTTGATGGAAAACTCTCACTCTGAAAAGCAACCAGAAACCTGCACAAAGCACAACCACACGGAGCGGAATACAACTGAAATATTTAATTAGGTACTAGTTAGAGTTTAAAAAAGTTTGCATAGCATGCAGCATGCAAGTAATAAATAACTGTTACCCTATGCTGCTT
>NW_016203400.1:0-2315 GCF_001687245.7 Rhagoletis zephyria
ATGAAAGGTTACAATATTTTCAATAGACCAGTTGGCCTGATTTCTGAATATTTATTTGATTATATAATTNACAATATTTTCAATAGACCAGTTGGCCTGATTTCTGAATATTTATTTGATTATATAATTTTTTTTTGTGCAAAATGCAGAAAAAGTAGCAGTTTTAAAGAAAAAGTATTCTCCTGTTCCAGTTAATAAATGTTACATAACATAAACTAGTTGAAAACAATCCTATAGTTCACCCCATGATAAAAACATTACAAGGTAAAATCATTGAGAGGCAGTCTGACGTTTGACAGCAATATAATTTTAAAATTCGAACTCAATCTCACACACACATTCTCATTTTAATCTCAAATAGCAACAATCGTGAACAATTTATTTTTTTTTATTTTAAGTTTCATATGATTTTAAAATGTTTGAAAACGTCAGAAAAAAATCATGGCCGACGAATTGAGAGAATGACTTTACGTTCTAGTGTTTTAATCATGGTTCACCCAAAACAAAAAAGTACACAAAAAAAATTTTAAATGTTATAAAAAATGTGCAGCAAAATATTTTTTTTTTGCTTTTTAGTAAAAATTGGTTAAAAAATGAAGGCTCCGGTGGATTATGAACATTAAATTCAAATTTTGAACCACTGTGTGCTGGCTTCGTCGCGCAGTATGAATTATGATAAACGCATTTCGGTAACAAAGGATTGTGAAGTCCTTGAAAAAGGTTTGGCTTCATTTTTCGCTACAGCACGGAACTTGTACAATTAAATAATATAATTAACTGATAAATATTTGATATAAATTACGATATGGGTAAGGTAAATTTTATCATACAAGTTGTTGTATGTACGTATTCCCAAATCATTTTGAAAAAAATGTCCTTTATTTTACGTTGGTTAATATGGTCACCGTAAGTATATACAACTTTTTCATGCCAAGTATGAATAATTTCCCCAAAGGGCTAAAAAAAGGGCTAGGGGCAATTTTAAATTTATATGGCCAAAAAAACTATGTGGTAGCTAAATCTACCCATCAAGGGCTAAACGGCAACACTGGTTGTGATAGATCGCGAATGGATTATTTGCATCGTATTTCTCATTTATGAGATGCGGACATCGGCAATGCTCGGACTTCTCATATTCGAGCAGATATTTGGATATTTGCGCGTAGAAATTTAGGAAATCGCAATTGGCGATTTTTGGCGCTTTTTTCCCTTCAAATAAATTTTTTCCAATTATAAAAATATACAAAACTTAGTTTTTCACGATAATTTTACAGAAGAGGCTAATGAACTGCGTGATAAACTTGACTTAAGAAGCATATTAAAAGACTGTCAAAAATGTTAAACACCCTAATCGAAGAACTTTTGACACGATTACCTAGTCAATTAAATACTTATAAAAAAGCTTTGATGTTGTAGAAAAGTGTGTGAAACCCAAGAGAGTGAGTTTCAGGGACCTGTCAATTCACTATTTGACTTTTAAGGAAAGGAAAGCAGCGGAAACTGAATATTTAAAGGTTTTAACTTTCCCATGGAACAACTTTTCTCAGAACCATTCCATTCGACTCTGTAGAATTTTGAATTGCTTACGGAGTGAAAACCATAACAGGCAATAAAATGTTTGAAAATATAAGTAAATTCATATTATTATCCTTGCCGAACTCACATGCTTTGTTGAGCGCGTTTTTTCCGTAATGAAAACTAAGAATCGAAACAGCATGAGGTTGGAAAGCTTTAATTCAATAGTTCGAATAAAGTGTTATATGAAGGCTAATAGTTTCTGCTACAAAACGTTTCCAATATCAAACAGTAGGGGTATTCTCGAAGTCTTGCACGATGCACGTATTGCACGAAATGCAAAAATACTATTCAAAATTTCGAAGAGTACGAGAGCACCCCATTGCAAAGTGGTAGCATGCATTGACAGCAAGCAGCAAAATTATGTATCAAATACAATAACAAGAGACTGCAAAAAAAAATGAAGTGAGCGGGATGAGGGGAATGAGGGAAATATGTAGCAATTCCAACAACAAAACAACTAGCACAGGGTCGCATTTATCTTGCTATGCTATTTTGCAAAATATATACATGGGTTTCGACGTTGCATATTTTGCAGCGATAGGAAATGTTGTTTCTCATGTATTTTGTTGTTGTGTGTTTGCAAGTTATGCGCAATCCGTGCTTCGTGCAATGGCTGTGCAAGATTTGGAGAATACCTCTAGTATGTTATCAAGGCTGAATAGCACAATATATGACAACAACAGAAATATAAATCATTCAGACACTATAGGTGATTTTGAAGAAATTGTGGAAATAGC
>NW_016203401.1:0-2315 GCF_001687245.7 Rhagoletis zephyria
TGGTCTGGACATACAACATTGCAAGTTGATAAAAGCGTTGTAAAATAGAGAAAATCTGGTTTTAACACCAACACTTAACAAAGTTAAANAGCCGGGGTGTATCAATTTTGAGTAAGTTAGCGTCCTTAAATTTCGAAATATTGAAATTTCAAGCATTTCTGAAATTTATTGTTATATGAAAAGCGGCCGTAATTTTAGGCCGATTTCAACAATTTTCAACACTTTGCTTTTATATGGCAAGCACAATAACCATACCGAGTTTGGTACAAATTGGTAGAACGGTTACCGAGATACATATATGTGATCATAAGTGGGCGGTGCCACGCCCATTTTCGAAAATTTTATCATAAACGTATTTTTTGGTAAATGATGGTTGCAAGCGTCAATTTTGAATACATTAGCTTTAATATTTACTGATTTATCGAAGATTTCGTATTTCTCTAAATTACCCTTACATGGAATGTGGGCGTGGTTATTGTCCGATTTTTTAAATTTTCGGCCTTTTGGTATGCTGTACCAAAGCCAACAATTGTGCCAAGTTTGGAAGATATCGGTGCAGCGGTTGCCAAGATATATACATATAACCATAAGTGGGCGTGGCTATGCCCGTTTTGCAAAAATTTATAATATTCTTATTTTTCGTCAGAAAATTATTGTAAGTATCAATTTTGAGTAAATAATCTTCAGTAGTTACTAAAATATCGCAGTTTTCGTATTTCTGAAAATTGCCGTTATATGGAAGGTAGGCGTGGTTATTGTCCGATTTTGCCCATTTTCAATACCATCCGTCCTACGCCCGAAAGAAGTACACGTACCAAGTTTTGTTAAGATATCTTAATTTTTACTCGAGTTATCTTGTGCACAGACGGACGGACAGACGGACGGACGGACGGACGGACGGACAGACAGTCACCGCTTAATCGACTTCTCTTTTCATTCTGATCATTTATGTATACATTTGTCTATAACTATCTCGATTCGTTTTGCCTGTTACAAACAACCGTTATGTGAACAAAGTTATAATACCCTTGTGCACAAGTGCGCTCGGGTATAAAAATAGAAAAAATCTGGTTTTAACACCAACACCTAGTAAACCTTTTGAAGAAGTAATTATTGACACAATAGGCCCTTTGCCAGAAACACGATATGGTAACAAGTTCGCTGTCACTATAATCTGCCATCTCACAAAATACTTAGTAACTTTCGTGATACCAGACAAAAGTGCAAAAATCTTACTTCTTACTAATATTATAAATGTGAAAGTTTGTATGTTTTAATATGAAAATTCCAATTTGTATGGGAGGGGCCTTGAGTTATCGGACTTACTTTCAGTCTAAGACCATCCTTCCGAAATCCGTAGTAAGTGTACTAAATTTCGTTCTGATCGGAAACCCGGTTAAGGAAGTAGCCTAATTTTCAGTCCAGGTCATAAACCATCGTTGAGCAAAATTTCATTTTCAAACAGGTGGCAATTCTTAAAAAAGTAGCCTATTTTCCAGTCTATGTCATAAGCTATCTGTGTGCAAACTTTCATGCAAATCAGTTAAGTCATTTACGCGTATTAATTTAATTAAACTTTCATAATACGTGATAACTCTTAAAATAGTAGCCTATTTTCCAACATAGGTCATAAGCTATCTCTGTGCGAAATGTCATGCAATCTGTTCAGTCATTTCCGCGTATTAATTTATTTACAACTTTTTTAACAGGTGGCAACTCTTTTAAAAAATTAGCCTATTTTCCACTGTAGGTCATAAGCTATCTGCTTGCAAAATTTTATGCAAATCCGTTCAGACTTTTCCGCGTATTAAATTAATAAAACTTTTTTAGCAGGTGGTAACTCTTAAAAAAGGTAGCCTATTTTTCAACCTAGCTCATAAGCTATCCGTGTGAAAACTTCCATGCAAATCAGTTCACTCATTTCCGCGTATTAATTAAATTAAACATTTCTAACAGGTTGCAACTCTTAAAAAAGTAGCCTACTTTCTAACCTAGGTCATAAGCTATCTGTGTGCAAAATTTCATGCAAATCCATTCAGTCGTTTCCGCGTATTAATTTAATGAAACTTTTTTAACAGGTGGCAACTCTTAAAAAGTAGCCTATTTTCCAATCTAGGTCATAAGCTATCTGGGTGCAAATTTTCATGCAAATCCATTCAGTCGTTCCCACTTATTAAATAAATTAAACTTTTTTAACAGGTGGCAGCTCTTAAAAAAAAATAGCCTATTAACCAATCTGGTCCATAGGCTATCTGCGCACCAAATTTCATGCAAATCCGTTGAGTCGTTTCCGCGTGATGATTTCCCAAACATCC
>NW_016203402.1:0-2315 GCF_001687245.7 Rhagoletis zephyria
ATGATTAATTAAAATTTTGAGTAATCAATTAATCGCACAGCCCTACTATTTACAATAGATTTTGTTGTTGCGTGCCCAGCATCTCTGTTATTATGCTTAAAAAAATTACTTGAATCACACAAAAACATATTCGTACAATGAATGTATGTATGTATGTACATATTGCCAAGATTCTCGTATATACATATGTCTCGGGAGCGTCTTCAATAGCCCACACTGTTCACACACACAGCGCCCATTTCAGCTAGCTTTAGCTGGCATTAGTGCTTTTTGCCGGCAAATTGCCAAATGTACGTGTGGCACTGCCCCAACGAGAAAGGCCGGTGGCGTTGATGATGGCGATGGCGATGGCGATGGCGTCGTTTGGTGGGCGGTTGTATATTTATTTAAGTCTGGCGATGCTGGCGTGCTATAAATTTCGCTGCACGCGTTTTCATTTATTTGGTTTTATGTATTTTAATTTCGAATTACGTATTTGAATGTATTTTTGGCAAGCGGTCATTCATTCCTCACACTCGCTAATAGTTGCTAATTTTACTTTTATCTTTTTTCAATTTCTTGTATATTCGTTCATATTTTTTTTTTTTTTTTTTTNATTAAGTTATGTCTTCAACATGGAAAGCACGCGTACGTTTATTTGCAAACAAATAGGCAATATCTACATATTGAAAAACAAACAAAAAATTGACCTATTAGACCATTTTGTTTGTTTTGAAATTTGATATTTTCACACTTTTCGAATATAAACTCGACAAAAAATTTCAACGAGAATTTGTATAAAGTTTTAAAATGTTTAATATAACGTGTTGATTTCCTAAAAAACACTGACCGATTTTAGTGGAATTTTCTTTCTAAAAAACTTTCACTCATTCTGCTACTTTTAAGCCTAGTCGGATAATGGGATAACAATGGGGTCAACACCAGAACACTGACTGCATCAAATCAAAGCGTTATTCGAAAAGATACAAATACTATATTGTATAGGAAGACATTGGGCCGTATGCATAAAAACTAAGCAATTGCTTTTACTTAAAATGTCATAACTTCCACTTAAATTTATTTGAACAAATCGAGTAAAAGGTCTGAAATTTTTTGAAAAGCATTTGCATTCTCTACATAACTGTAGTGGGTAATACTACGCCGCGACATACATATGTACCATTTCCACTTATTCGACTGGTAAATTCAATGGTTATTTTTGTATAAAAGATGAGCAGGAAATAATGCCACTCATATGCCATGTACGAGTATTCAAGGATTTGAACAAACTTTAAACTTAGAATACTAGCCTTAAAAACATAAACACCGGCTGATTCAGCTGCTGCTGAAACTAGCAGGTCAGGTAAACTTAAATGGGTCAATTATGTATATTTCAGGTTCTTCCACGTTTATATCGCTAACGCATACAGCTTTCAACTACGACGCTTGCAAAGAAAACCATGTGAGTAAATTTTACTCATTGCTAGTATTACAGCTTTAAGAAAAAACAGGTAAATGACCACTGAGGTCAAATGGCATGAAAAGAATTAAGCCACTTTCAAAAAGAAACGCTCATATTATGGAAAGAATAATTCGGGGAATGATGCTGAAGGGACAGTCCCTGACCAGATATAAGTCTGGGCTATTCCAGTTACATATACATATATATATATATGTATGTAGATCCGACTGTCATTGCAGATTACGATAGTAGTGTCGCAAAAACCAAACAAAAATACCTACATGGTATGTATGTGCATTTAACCAATTATGGATCTAAACGTAGTAGATAAATAAATGCTCGACTGATAAATACATACATATGAGCATACTACAACACGAACCACATTCCGAAGGCACTCGATCATGCACAACATTTCATACCGCCAGTACTTTTTAAGAGAATACGTTGTACACTTGCGATCAGCTAATTAAGCCAGCAACGTTTTGACAATTTTTGGCTATTTTTCTTTTGTTTATTTAATGTTTACTATTTTTTCATCAAAGTCTAGCTAATTTATAACAAACACCATATAAATCCACATTTCAAACTTTGGGCAAAAATTAAAAAAAAAATATGCAAGGATTTATCTAAATTTTCAGCTTGTTATTAAAATTTTTCAGAATTTTTTGAGTATGCAGTTTAATAGTCCATTAAATTCTAGCATAATAGATGAAGGCAAGTTTTAAGTTACTAAAAAATTGCGATGATTTTTGGCAGTTTTTCATGCATGTTTTTTTGTATGGAAAAAATGCGTAATACAGTCAGAAAAAAAATTATTGTCACATCAAAAATTAATGGGCTATTAAACTGCAACTCAAAAAAATTCTAAAAA
>NW_016203403.1:0-2315 GCF_001687245.7 Rhagoletis zephyria
AAGTTTCACTTCCTCCGCGCGTAGGGACTACACGCACTGAGTTTTTTTTAAAGCAATCATTCTAAATATGAACGAAATTGGACCATAAATACTGGTTTACCAAATATATCTTCTCGCGCGCCACCTATTGGCAAAATCTTCATGTAGCTAATATACCTTCTAAATATGAAGCAAGTGTGACTGTAAATTTGGGGTTTTCAAATATCTCGACTCCTGCGCCACTTATCGGATTAATTCATCCATTCCATTGTAATCGGGTTCTGAGCCGAATGTGAAGTTTCAAGTCGCTAGGCTCGCTGCCTGTAATTACGCGTCAGTGCACCCTTTAGAATCTCTAACCATGCGAATAGTTTCCCAAATATTTTAGAACTTTAATTTTTTGGCCTGCCGTAGCCCATGTGAGTTCTACCAATGGCAGGGGCTTTAAATTCTCTACATATTCTCAAAAATTTTTTATTTCATATTTATTTGATATGTGGGCGAATCTTTGCTTGGGTAGACGGGTTGGAATCTTGGCCTTGATTTTTCCGAGTTTAGTTGAGATCTTTCTTATTGTATCTGAGCCATTTATAATGCCTTATTTTTGGTCTGTCCTACGACTATGTGAACTGGCATCAGGTAGAAGATGACCTTCAAACCTACGTCCGCCGAGGGTCTCTGGTGCCCGCTTGATTATGTTAAGACCGCTCCATATTTAGCTATTAGCTTGTCTACAATGGCATTCATCGAACACAGGATATTGGGGTTGCGCTCTGTTCTTAAACAGCGAGTTCGCGCGGCTTTTGCGACAGCCTACCTACGTGACTTCTGGAGTCAAAAGATGACCCTCTAAATGTTTCACTTCGGAGCACATTTTTTTCTCTTTTTCTGCCGTGGGTTTTCTCTTCTTTGTGAAAGGCTGATGGCTGCTTAAGAAGAATTGATATTTAGCCTTACCGTGAAGCTCTATCTTTTGGTCAGTATATTGAAGTGCTCTTTTGGTATTGTCATAAAAGCTTCATCCGATTTTTTCCCAGCTACTAATATGAACAGACACTAAAATAGAAAATAGATCTTATGTTCACACAGTTTCCTCGATCGCGCATCATATACTTTTTGTATATATTTTATTTATAAATAAAAATGAGCGCATTAAGGTCTTTATATGGGAATGCTTGGCGCATTATGACTAAATAAGTAATGAGGAAATATTGTGCCAATTTTATATACAAACATAAATAAGAAGTCTGTCTCTGCCATAGTCAAAAATTAGTTTTCTGTCACATATGCTGGGTCTTTATTCAGAAGCTTTTACTTAGTTATGCATTTTGCGGTTGCTTTGAATGCATAAACTCAAAAAAAAAAAAACATTTAAGATGCGCATAAGTGCGAAGGAAATTGTTTAGCAGATGCAAAAGCTGAACATACTCGTATAAAGTTATACGCATGTAAATTCTAATCATTTTTGCGCAGGTGTAATTTGCTGGGAAATATTCGCTGAATTTTGTTTAATTTTTTGGGATTTCTGTGACAGAATATAACATATTTTGCAAGATCTTAATTTGCTCAGAATATGTAATCCACTGTTTAAAGGCACGCACTACCACACGAAAGGGGCCAGCTTCGCTTACTTGTTCAACCACCATCCAAGAAAAGTTTTTCCTAATAGCAGTCTCCCTTCTGGTAAAACTCTGAGTGGGTATCTGCCATTATAAAGCGTTGCGTAAAAAAACCTTCTCAAGTTCGGAGACTTATGGTTTTTTTACCCCAAAAAAAAGAAGAAAACTAACGAAAAATTACACTGCATAACTCATATTTGGAATATATATAACTTACGTGAATAGGAATAACTCCACAAAAAAACCCGATACCTGCCGCTGGAGTGGAGATGTTTGGAAAATTCTTATGCATGGTGCGATTTGTTTCATATTTAGACTTACTTACTTTACTTAAATGGGAAGAAATAACTCCACAAAAAATTTTGCCGTTAGGTGGTGCGGGGGTCCAATTATTTAACAACTAATAAAAGCTTGTCTTAAAAAAATTTTGTTTTAAATTAAATACTTGTATTTATAAAATAAAAATATCTGCCTTCAGAAATTTTCAAATCGTGATGCATATTTAACTGTAAAATTAAACAAATTCGTTGAGCAGAATTACATTACATACAACTACATATGATTATCGGTTATGAACAAATTTCTAGTTAATTTTTAAAGGTAAAAATTGCATCATAATTTAGGTTTTTGAAGAATCCTAAAGGAAAATACTAAATTTTCATTCGAACAAATTCGAGAAGGTGCATGTTCCCCATGGAATATTCATGAAGTAATTCA
>NW_016203404.1:0-2315 GCF_001687245.7 Rhagoletis zephyria
TACTTTTTGATACTTTTTCTGCTTGGCAACTGATACTTTTTGTTTTCAAATCCGTGGCAACGCTGGCTGTCAGCCACCGCTGATAAACATTTACCGTTTGGAAAACTCGTTCGTGCCATGCGCTACTCACTCAACCAGTTTTTCTTCTGTGAAATTACTTTCCATGGAAAAAAGAAATGAGAAACAACTGTAATTGCCGGCGAAGGCGGGTTATGCGCAAGCGCAATAAGCTGACTGAGTGACGTTCGCCCCCCTGCCTGCCTGCCTGCCTAACCAATGGTCTGTCAGCCTCTGGCGAACTGGGGAAATGCAAGTGAAAATGTGTGAAATTATTTAAAAATTAAAATGTTAACAGCACTGATGGCGTTCATTTAAATATGACAGCCATGAAATCGGATATTGTTTATTGTAGGCAGTTTGTGTTTTCAATTACACACATACACGCACGAGTTCATGTTTACACAATAATAAAAGCAATGAAGCGGGCTTTCATAAAATACTAATTCCAATAGCGTTAGCTTGGTTAGTTGAAACTGCGGGTGGTTTCTAATTCAGGTTCCATCATTATAGAAAAAAGATTTTTTCCAAGAGCGATCGCCACCCGGCAGGCAAACACAAACGCCCGAGTGTATTTCTGCCATTAAAAATTGTCTCATAAAACCATTTACAATTCGGAGGAGGAGTAAGCTGTATATCCCTCCATTTGTGTAACAACATGAAGGCGCACGCCACAAATCGGAGGAGAAGCTCGGCCAAACACTTAGCAAAAGTGGAAGCGCCAAAATAAAATCGAACCCAGGTTCTACGAAGTGGTAGTACGCATCTCTAAGCACTCGGCTATAGTGGGTGTTTGATCCGAGGGTATTCGGCTCGAATTATAAACGAAAAAGCGACAGAAGAAGGTAGGGGATGGCGGGGATGGTTGGTCACGATTAAGATTAAGATCGATATTAGATCTGCACAGGTCGTTCGATGTTTAAAAATGATATGTCAAATGTAAATGTGCAACAAGGTTTTAATATTTTCGAAAAGAGTTTCCACTTGTTAAAAATCAATTCAAATTATTTAATAAGTTAAATCAATTATTGCAATATGGATATGGTCAAAGCAACATCGCAAAAAAGATAAGCAAAAGGTTTTTTCTTAACAGTGATCGCCCTTCGGCAGGCAATTTCTGCCATGAAAAATAACTTCTCATAAAAATACAAACGCCGTTCGGCGTAAAACTGTAGGTCCCTCCCCTTTTGTGTGACATCAAGGGGCACGCCATAAATCGGAGTAAAAGCTCGGCCAAACACTAACATATGTGCAAGCGTCAATTTATTATTATTATATCAATCGAAGTGTTTTTGAAAAGGCTTTATTCCTTACCTTGCGTTTACATTAGGCAAGACAAATGAGAATATTAAATAGTTGTCAAATTTTTGTGTGTAGTAGGCGTGCAGACAATTATAAAGACAACACATTTTTCAGCAACAGCCGATTGGCGTGAGTTTCATATTATTTACCGAAATATTCAAACACAAACCAATTTTTCATAATTCTGCGATTTTTTGCGATTATGTATTGCCTCTTTTTCTCAAATTAACCCAGATGTGACCGAATTGTCCAGTTAACTGTCCAATTCACTGCATTGGAAAAATCAAAGACAGTGACGAATACAATGAAAGAAATGCGATACATTCAGTAAAAAGTGTGAATGTAGTGCTATTTTCTTCGCAAAATTGTCCTATCCCTGCAGGGAAACCGCGGACTGGTGCATAACATTTCTAGTTCCGTACAAGATCTTTATCGCCAAAAACGAACCANTACAATCATTCAAACAAATTTAATTTCAAATTGAAAACACATTTCTTCTACTATTTTCTTTCGTCTGTCGATTTCAGAACTGGTTGGGAACTATAGAATTTAGGACTAGTTCGGAACTATCGAAAAAGCGATGCAGCGGGGGGCAATTGACACTTCCTAGGACATCGCCATGTTAAATTCGCCAGTTGCTTGCATGCAAAAGAGATTTATCGCGAACCAGTACTGGGTCTAAATGTACTAGAAGCGCACCAGTTCAGAACTAGAGATTTTCCCCACAGGGATGTTAACCCCAAGCTAATTAGATGTAGGAGTGTTGCCATCTGTTTAAATTGAGTTCAATTCAAACTAAGGCAATTAGGAAATTTGAAATATGTAACACTTTGTGTATCAGTCAAAAGAGTTGCAGGGTTTCAATAAATTTTGAAGCGGGTTGCCACCTGTTTGAAAATGTGAATTCATTTAAACTAGTGTTCGCCCAGCGGTTGAAATTCAACCGCTAAAATTAA
>NW_016203405.1:0-2315 GCF_001687245.7 Rhagoletis zephyria
GCTAACCTTGTTGTTCTTGTTTTTGTTATTTGCATTTCATTTCGCTTTGTCTTTTTTCCCTGTTTCCCATACTTTTTTCCCCCGCTGCTTGCAACATGACAACCAGCCAGCAGACATGTTATAATGGCAACAACAACAACAACGAAAGCAACATGTGAAACTAGTTTATTGAAAACAAAATGCGCCAAACCAGTATTTGCGTCGGCAACAACAGGAAAAAAAAGCGTCGAAAAATTTTATACATATCGGCTGCACTGAATTTTGGGTGAGACACGTTTTGGCAGCCACAAAAAGGGCAAAAGTTTCCCGCGTGTGTCTTTGCATGTGGCAAGTGAACATTTTCACATTTCGCATTTGCAAATTTGATTGTTCTCATGCAACATGACGCTAATGGAGGCAGATAAGAACGAGTAGAGCGATAAGACAAATAAATGTTGTTAATTAAAAATAAAATAATTTTGCACTAAAAAAATTCTTTAAAATATAGAAAAATCCATGATAAAAATATAGTAAGGTAGAATAGCTTATAGAGACACTTTTAGCATTTTTGACGTTTGCAAGCAATTTAATTTTAAAATTTGAAACACAAACTCACACACACATTCTCATTTTCGATTCNCATTTTTCTTTTCCAACTCCTGCGGTTTGATCTTGGACAGATGCTATTGAAGCCAACTCAGTGAGCGCTGGGATACAGAAAATATATGATTTATGAAAATTGAAAGGTTGTCTCTATGAAAAGTTCTTAGGCGAAATGGGCTGCTGTGCCAGTTGAAGAAAAGGAAGAAATATTCATAGAGATTTTTTATTTATTTTATCGTTCTCATAAGAAAGTTTTTTTTTTGTTTACAAAGAGAACCTTCTTATTTTTTATACGGAAACATCTTTGAATTCATTAAAAAAGAAGTTTTCTTAAATATATGGACTACCAATTTTGATTCTTTTTTTTTTGATTTGGTTAAAAATATTTTTTTTTAAATTCATGTTTAAAATAAAAATCAGACTTTAACGGTGGTTTTATTTTTTCAACTAAAACTTAACTGTAGTTCTGGGTTTTTTCGACTAAGAATAATTGTTTTTTTATTTATTTCTATTTTACCGAACCAACTTTATCCTTATTTTGTTAATTTTATTTTTTTCGATCATATTATAACCGTTAGTTCAGATTTAATTTCTAAGATCATAAAAAAGTCTGCATTGCGACGATTAAAAATTATAAGAAAAAACCAAAATAACCCCTATTTGAGGTTTTGCACTTACCTACTTAAAATGATCTCAAATTTGATAAATTTTAAAATAAAAGTCGATTATTCTTTAATTTTCAGGTGCAGAGCTGCTTAGCTGACCATCAAATTAAAAAATAAGCGACGTTTATTTTTAAAATGTATCACATTTGAAATTATTTAAGAAGTTAAATCCAAAAAAAAAATAATTATGGCTTAGGCCCATTCTGCTTTCATGGCCTTATTCATTTATGGTCGAAAAAAGTCACAAAATACGGTTTAAATTTGACCGCAACAATAAAACTCAAAAAAAAAAAACATTTTGATATTTAACATTTATTTCCTGTCCCTGTTTTAATTTCTTCAACAGAAAGTACAGTGAAGTGCAAAACTAAGTCAAATCTGGTTCATACTTTAACCAAACCCATATAAATCAAACATTAAAATTGTATACAGAGCTTATATGCCGAATGAAAATTTCATCAAAACTTTGAAATTTTTAGTTTTAATTAAAAAAAAATAGGTACTTATCCAGTTTAGTAAAACAAAGTGCAAGTTTTAAGCGGCAGAAAAATCGCGTTGATTTTTAATAATCATAAATTTCTACTGGAAGAAAATGCGCAAAAGCTTTTGCCAAGAAAATTTAAATAAAATCAACGCCAGTTCTTATAAATTGCAACATTTATACGGAAAACCCGCTAAAGCTGGTAGTAAAAGAATATTAAAAATCAATTAAAAAATTCAAAATTTTTATAAAAATTTGTTGAATTTTTTTAAGCTACTAGTATATGCACTAAACCAGCATTTTCTGAGTCAGCCGTTTCTCTTCCCCTCAAAGTCGCTTGGTTCTAGGTATACCTAATTACAAAATTACATATGTACTTATGTAAGTATGTATATTTTAGTTGCATACAAAGAAGTACAACTAGTCCAATTGTATTCCGTGCGTAAAAATCTAATTTCAAAATCAATCAAACATATCAAATTTTCCACCAGTTACCATCAATCAAACTGCCAATTCTAACGCACCAGTTCTAATTCTGATTGTAAATCTAAATTGCAACATCCAATCATAGTACATACATGGAAATG
>NW_016203406.1:0-550 GCF_001687245.7 Rhagoletis zephyria
TTAGAATGTTTAAATTTTAGGTGTGCTCGTCCTTAAGTTATTTGTTTTTCTTATTTATGGCCTTATAACAATTATATTCATCAATTTTTATTGAGCTCGAGGCCGTTTTTAATGAAAAACTTATTGTTGAAAAGCAACAATAATTTGAAAAAATGGTAGAAGTGATAGCTATTTCGGAAATCACCGCATTTCCTCATCAGACTTCTTTCAGTAGGATTCGAACCGACGATCCCAATGACTCAGCCAGTTGCCTACGCACTATGCTAAGTCCGACGTGTAAATCATCGTTGCTTTTTTTCCCACTTTTTCATTTTTGCTAAGCCAACACAATCAAGCGCAGCTATTCCGCTCCGATTTACACTTGATCATGTGGTTGTTGGTTTTGTTGGTTTTTGTTAATAATACTATTTTTAGAATTTTTAACTTTTAGGTGTGCTCGTCCATAAGTTATTTGTTTTTGTTATTTTATGGCCTTATAACAATTATATTCAACAATTTTTATTGAGCTCGCGGCCGTTTTTAATGAAAAACTTATTGTGAAAAAGCGAAG
>NW_016203406.1:827-1010 GCF_001687245.7 Rhagoletis zephyria
TTTAGGTGTACTCGTCCTTAAGTTATTTGTTTTTGTTATTTTATGGCCTTAAAACTATATATTATGAAAAACTTATTGTGGAAAAGCAGCAATAATTTGAAAAAATGGTAGAAGTGATAGCTATTTCGGAAATCACCACATTTCCTCATCAGACTTCTTTCAGTAGGATTCGAACCGACGATC
>NW_016203406.1:1112-1284 GCF_001687245.7 Rhagoletis zephyria
TTTTGCTAAGCCAACACAATCAAGCGCAGCTATTCCGCTACGATTTACACTTGATCATGTGGTTGTTGGTTTTGTTGGTTTTTGTTAATAAATCTATCTTTAGAATGTTTAACTTTTAGGTGTGCTCGGCCTTAAGTTATTTGTTTTTGTTATTTTATGGCCTTATAACAAT
>NW_016203406.1:1520-1609 GCF_001687245.7 Rhagoletis zephyria
GCTACGATTTACACTTGATCATGTGGTTGTTGGTTTTGTTGGTTTTTGTTAATAATTCTATTTTTAGTATGTTTAACTTTTAGGTATGT
>NW_016203406.1:1827-2315 GCF_001687245.7 Rhagoletis zephyria
TACGCACTGTGCTAAGTCCGACTTGTAAATTATCGTTGCTTTTACCCCACTTTTTCATTTTTGCTAACCCAACACAATCAAGCGCAGCTATTCCGCTACGATTTAAACTTGATCATGTTGTAGTTGGTTTTGTTCNACAGACAGACAGACAAAAATTAAAAAAATTGGTGCTCTAATAAAGACCTCCCACATTAATTTTTCTTTAATATCTATAATGTACAGACATCGACCTGTTACAATTTTATTATATGTATAGATAACAATTATATTCAACAATTTTTATTGAGCTCGAGGCCGTTTTTAATAAAAAACTTATTGTGAAAAAGCAACAATAATTTTAAAAAATGGTAGAAGTGATAGCTATTTTGGAAATCACCGCATTTCCTCATCAGACTTCTTTCAGTAGGGTTCGAACCGACGATCCCACTGACTCAGCCTATTGCATACGCACTGTGCTAAGTCCGACTTGTAAATTATCGTTGCTTTTT
>NW_016203407.1:0-2315 GCF_001687245.7 Rhagoletis zephyria
TTGATAACTTTTGATTTTGAAATTTTAGCAAAAGTCATCATAAACAATTAATGACATTGAAAATGAAAAGCGTGGGGCGTGGGCACGTGAGAAATATTATTTTCTTCTTTTTAGCCATTTATAAAAGCGTTGTATATTAAAAAGTTTTATTTTATTTATTTATTTTTATGTTGTTGTTGCTACATAACAAGTTTTAATAATTAGATAATATAATTACATTATATGCATATATGTAACACTCATATATTGGCAGTAAGAGCTAGTACCGTCCGAGCATCTAATTTCCTACAAAAATGTGTTTCGCATTTTTTAGTTCAATAATTCATAGCCGAGAAAACAAACACCAAATTTAAAAACCATTTTTTTCTAAATAATTTATATGGAAAATAGAAAACTGCGATGCGCGACCTTTTAAACTGAATATAAAGGGCCGGTCACTCAAAGTCTGGTTAACACTAATCTCCGGTTAAACATAGTTATCGACGTTACCGACTCCCTACTATATGCATGGAGTTAAAAAAAATGGTAGTAGATTTTTTTGAATTAGTCTAATGTACATACATATGCATAAAGGATAAGCCCTATAATCTCACAATTTTTTTCAAAAGTTAATAGATTTTTTTTAGTTAGTCTAATGTACATATGTATAAAGGCTAAGCCCTATAATTTCACACCAAAATTTTGCAAATCGAACTACCGGTGCAGATCTGATGACAAGAACAAAAATTGCTTTCGCGTATTATAATAATTATATTAGTATTTTCCTGCATAATAATGAACAGTTATCTTAATCTTAGTCTCAATCTTAATCTCGATCTTTATCTTAATCCTAATCCTAATTTTAATCGTGATCAACCACAATTTTTTTGTCGCTTCTTGGTTTCGAATTCCATTTCCAAAATTTTAATTACCATATTATCGATTTTATCTATCCCCTCTCTAGGCCACTGCAGACTTGGGCACTATAATCGTCATCAATATGTGAACTGGTGAAGTTAATAAAATATTAGAAATGACTGCATTTTTCGAATGGCCTATTTGCATATTTATGTACATTTGTATTGTGTAAATCATATTTTAGCTAAACTTAGAAACAAAACCAAGCGCATACAATTTATACATACATATATATATATATTGTTTTGAATGTCAATTAATTTTAATCACATACCATGAAATAAATATTAGTCAAGTCTGGCAAAGTAAACCGGTCTCTGGAACTACATGTTTATGTTAATTGGGTGAATGTATTTAGGTATTATTTATTTAAACAGCATTGACATTCGGTAGGCTCAATAGCAATTAAGTAGGAATTAAAATCGCATGATTTTTCAAATGTTTGCAGTATTGTTAAAAATTCTATAGATTTTTAAGGAAAAGACTTGGAATTAAATATTAACCCATTCTCTTAGTAGTGCCGCATGTGACCAAAATAAACGCTAGTATTTAGAGACGTTGCAGCACAATCATAGTCAAAACTAAACCGGTTCTAAATATACGAATGTTAAACTGGGGTTCAAGATAACTTATATAGTTTATATTAATCATAGTGGAGTTAGTACCTGTTTTTTTCGCTTAAAACTGAGTTCAAATTAAAACCTACCTCAAGCTGGTACTGTAAATGATTTTAAACAAATAAAATAAAAATAAAAATACATACATACTTTTAATTATATTTTTCATTTCTAGCCACAAATAATAGCTATAATAATAATAATAACCATAATAATAGAATTAGCTTGTGTGAGCAAATCCAATTTTTGGCAGCAAATGTCAGTTACGCGGTTTTGCAGAATGACGATACGCGGTTTTGTACTTTCAACGACGATATGCATTTATATGAATACGGCCTATGAATTATATACTGATGCGTGCATATTGATACCTGAGTGGAAGATAGACCTATCTCGGCAGTCATTTCGAAAACGCCCTATCTTAGAAAATTTTCTAAAAACGACCGACTTCAGAATTTGATTGAAAAAAGCTCTTTCTCAGCTGCTGATTCAAAAAAGCCTTTTCTCAGCACATTTTCAATGTATTTTCAGATGAGATAGGGCGTTTTTTCAATCAAATTCTTAAGTAGGGCGTTCTTGAGAAGTTTTCTGAGAAAGGGCGTTTACGAACAGGCTGCCGAGACAGGTCGATCTTGCACTCGGATGTCGATGTGTATGTACATTAGGGTGGTCCAAGAATGCACGTGAAAAGGTAAAGTCGGAATTTTTATGCTCTCACTTCCTAGGATTTTTCTATACCGAAACAAAATATACCCTTATTATACCTTTCATGAGCATGAAATGGTATTATAACTTTGGTCC
>NW_016203408.1:0-2314 GCF_001687245.7 Rhagoletis zephyria
GACGTAGTACCGACTTAAAAGGTGTCCACTCTACAACCAAATCTAAGCGAAAAATATGTTCCTTACAATCGTACTATACAGCAAACTGTGTTGGAAACTCAATGTGGAGTAGCAGTTGAAGAAGACATCAGCGGTATTGTATACATGAAAAAGGTCGTAGGGCTGCACTTGTGGACCCTAGCTTGATTTTTCATATTGATTAGTTATTCACGGTTGTTGTTAAGCCCATACTATACTAGGTGGTAATAGTGCGATAGACAGCGACGAAAAAGTAGACATACAAAGAGGGACTGGAAAGCGTTTAGAAGCTCTCAATGATTAGCATGAAGGGTTCCTTGAGGACAATAACAACTCCGGCGCTCCACAAAATACTGCACATGCTTCCAGCAGGACCTACATACGTAGTATCTGGATGACTAAAGTAGTATACCGTCGTCTTTGACAAGTCAAATTGACAGTGTGGTCCCGCATATAAGTATCTCTAGATGATAAAGCCGTAATATTTTGTCGAGCTCACATAATGGCAATAGGAGAAGCGGAAAAGATACTGCAGGAAATAAATCTGCCGAATGAGTGGAAAACATTTATATTGACAGTCAGACACGGCTTTTTGCAGGCTGAGACTTGCACTGCTCGTAAATGTATCTATGCAGGAGCACTACGGTCATTAGTTTGGTCTATAAGATATAGAGATAGGCGCGTGCCTAATTCTTCCAGGCCAGGCTTAGCAGCTCGGTCCGGAACGGCAAGGCATGACCGAGCCTGATTAGACTTGGATTATCTGGAATTGCACCAAAAATGTTTACCTTAACGAGAATCTCTAATGCGAGACCATTTATTATGTAGGGCGTTTAGCTCTGCTCTGAAAAACGCTACTGTGGTTCGGGAAGTGAAAGCTCGGATTTAGTGCGAGTTCACTCGAGTGAATACCGCTGCCTACTAGTTGGTTTAGCTAAGTACCATCTGATAACCGTCGATCCTGAATCTAAGTCAACGGCACCTTCCCAACCTTTCTTCTCTGGGATACCAATGGATAATTTTTGGTCTAAGCAGAGTAGAGGAGTAGTACCTATAATCTAGTTTTCGTAGATTATTCGGCATTTCCAGCAAGTTTGCCTGTCGGAACCTGAGGTCTCTCCATGGCTGTTTGGCATTTAACCTGGCAGCAGTACAACTGCTGTGGAGGAGAGTGCTCTCGTACCCTTTATGTATGCATGCTGGTAATTCTATAAATTAGACGCACTCTCCCTGATATCGAAATCCTAGGGCTTCTGAATCATCGCAAATATGAAAACAATTATGCCAATAAACATTACTTTATTTTCCGGCTTAGCCGAACGTGTTTCTACATTAGGCAATCCATACAAATTACTACCGTCCATGCCCGATATTTTATCCACAAAAGACTAGGTATCCTCAGAGGACTCGCGAGATTCCCTCCAGAAGCCCTTATTCATGTGCCATATGGACTTTTATACTTTTCAAAGCTTTCCTTGTAATGGACCCGGAAACCTCTTTTGCAGCATTTGTTGAGGTATTTCGTTATTTGCTTCTACAGCTTTGCTACTTAGATGGTCATTCCTGCACGGTGTGAGGGCTTTAAACTCGTGTTAAAGGATTATTGCAGAATAACTAATTTCTCAACAGAATATGATTCAATTTTCAACATTTCAAAAAATCGAAATCCAGTTTTAATTTCCGTATAATAAAATTACGAAATGGCACTCAGTACTCGCGCTTGCATATTGCAATAGTGAGCGTGCAAAGTTTTACTGTCCTATACGCTGCTTTACACTCGAAGATATCTGCCACTTGGAAATTCCATATGCATTCTTTTGGCCACTTCATTAATCTACCAATACCGGCCACTTGGCCCGATTGCAGCACACAAGAATCAACAACATTCTATTCTTGCAATGCTGAATGTGCAACATATACAACATTTGCCACACAATTAGACATGGCGGTATCACTTTCCTCCGCGTTGATCGCGTGTGTGGTCTCGGTCGGACTGTTGCTTGGCTGTTCCACTTGATTGTGAAGATCATTTGTAAATTTGCACCCACGCAACTAGCAATAATAATCAATTTGAATTTTGCATCGATATCTAAACATGTTGTGATGACCACACCTATAAAAGCTGCTACCATGCGTCGGCCTGCATCAGTTTCGCGCATCCTTTCGCAGCATTGCAATGCCAATTTGTCGCTGCATACGCGGTGTGGCCGTGCTGTGCGCGTTAGCGCTGCTGGCGAGTGCAGCCACCGTCGAGTGTGAAGACAACAATACAGCCGAAGGACTGGATAGAGAATTA
>NW_016203409.1:0-2314 GCF_001687245.7 Rhagoletis zephyria
ACAACTGTGCCAAGTTTGGAAGAAATTGGGGTAGCGGTTACCAAGATATGGCAGACATGGCTTAATCGATTTCTCTTTTCATTCTGAGCATTTATGTATACATTTGTCTATATCTATCTCGATTCGTTTTGGCTGTTACAAACAACCGTTATGTGAACAAAATTGATATACCCTTGTGCACAAGTGAGCTCGGGTATAAAAATGTAAAAATAACAGCTCGTGATCATATACCCGTAGCTGTGTATGTAACGTATACGCCCCATAGCACCAGACCCAGTCAGCACCACATTTACACGGCAGGCCTTAATTTAAAAGTCATATTATTAAAAAATAATTAAATGTTGGCGTGGAATATTTTTCTACTGTACTGTTGATGAATATATATGTATATGTTAATTTCGGTTAAGGCGTGGCGCACAGTGATCAAAATTCAGATTACTTTATAAAGACGTCTTAACCAACTCCAATCGGGACCAAAATTTTTATGTGATATCTGTGACCGTGGTATTACCGATTGAAGGGGTGAGACTGAAAAAAATCGCTCATTTGATTTTTAAGGACCAGCCTAACGTATATATAATATGTCGCCTTTTGAAAATGCTTACCAGAGAAAAAACTGGGCAGTATCCAAATACACCCATTCATATGTCCAGTTTAAATTGTTAAATTACCAAAAATTTATGTCCAACTTTTGTATGCCTTTACCATAAATTTGTGTGCAGTCCAACTAAATTGCGTAAAACTTATGTATATAAATTGTTTACTTTAAAGAGTTCAAAAAAACTGACACCTAATATAGCTTGGGTCTCAAAAGAGTCCATCCACATGTACGGTTTTAAGAGTTCAGTTTTTTATGTCCACTTTTTGCAAACCAATATTTGCTGTCAATTTCATGTGCACAATTTTTAAATCATCAAAAATTTATGTCCAACAATTAAATGGACATAAATGTATGTCTGGCCATAAATTTATGTCCCACTTTTGAATGCCCACAAATTTATGTCCAGCTTTTAAATATCCAAAAACGTATGCCCACTTATTAGATTACCAACAATTTATGTCCATTTTTATATTTGCAAGAGTTCAAAAGATCCGCAAACTGGTAAAGCCCAACGCGAATGTAATTTTCTAAAGCCAGCGACTACTAACGGAATTTCAACATCCTTAAACAACTTGCACAAACTTAACTCGCACTCATGNCGGACGACATACATTTCTAAAGCTATACAAGCATAAGCGCTGAGAATGTGTTGCAAAGTTCACAAAGTTGAAAATTTCAAATTGGCTAACGTTTAAAGAACTTTATAAGCTATTGTAAAATACCAGCACTTCGAGAAGGTCGAAGAGATCGAGGAGCTGGCATGTGAGCTGATGAAATTTCAAACAAATTATATACGCCAATTTCACCAGAAAATTCGTGTATAGAAGCTGGCAATGGTTAAACTTGGGAGGGTGAAATTGCGAAGATGAGCAACAACAACCTCCTCCTGGTGACTGGCGAGCGTCGCTGGCGGCTGCGTCGACTGTTGGCCAACAATGCAAGCAACATTGCGAGTATAAAATTAGTAATGATTTCCTGGCAATAATTGCTCTAAATGGTACCATCTCTTCGACTCAACAACAATGCAGCAAGCAAAGAGCGTGTGAGCGTGCAGGCAGCGGCAACGCTGGATGGGGGTAGATGCATAAAGATGATTATTGTAATAAAGACAACGAGCTGGATGGCTGGGTGTTGTCGGTTGAGTTGTCTAACGGTGTTGACAATTTTGTCGAAGATGCAAAACATTTCTGAAAGCCCTTGAGCAGTTGTACTCGTATGTAGTATATATGAACATTAGACTGCATCACCAAAAAAGTTGCTGTTTTTTTCGGGATTACAAAATCTATTATAATTTAGGACTTCTACCAAAATATTTCGGAAAAATATTAAGATTAACGTGGGCTGGACTGGTTTGAAAATACCTCTAAAAATGGAGTTTAAGCATAAAAAATATTCAAATTTTGTATCAACGGAATCATAATAATGAGAGTTTTGATGCTGTTTCTTAACTTTTTTCAAAAACTGGTTTAAGAAAAACTTGAATATTTGTATGCAAATTGTTTAAGCTTAAACTGTTTGGTCATCTGAGTTGATTTAAAAAGAATACTTAAAAACCTATTTCTATTAATAAAAAACTGAATTTTTGGATGTATTTTCAAATCGGTCCAGCTAACGTTAATGTTAATATTTTTCCGAAATATTTTGGAAGAAGTCTTAAGAGATAGTAGATTTTATAATTCCAGTGGAAAAATAGTACCGATTTTTTTTTTTTTT
>NW_016203410.1:0-2314 GCF_001687245.7 Rhagoletis zephyria
GAAGAGTGTGGTTTCTTGCTATTGGGAAACTATAAAACGTCTAAAAAATGTATTAAGGGAGTACCTCAAATTCATATTATGAATTTCTGCAGTGTTAAAAAATAGTTAGTTGTCGTTTCAAGTTCTCTAAACATTTATTTAATTTTTTAAAGTTTACGGCATACAGCAATACGACACTTATGACACCGTCGTAAATCCCTCCTATGTATGTGTGTACAATTGACATAAGTCATATATAGCAGCGCCAAGCTTTAGCACTGGCTGGTGGTAGTCGAACGGGAGAAGGAAACTCGCGGGGAAGAGAGTATTATATTAGAGATCAATCGGAGTGATGAATCTGACATTGGTCTCCCTCATTTATCGGACTATCTTCTGAGGTTCCTCTCCCTCCTATAAATTACCCAAAGTCTAAGGTGGAACGGCCAAGGGAATCATGGCCAAAGGTGTGCCTGGTTCCTAGTGTGCAGACTGTAGATACTGGTTGACCTCCAGTTTCAATTAGACATGCCATGGAATCGGGATGACCGCGGTGTACTTTCCCATTCCCCGATACTCGTAGATTGAAAAATCAAAAACCTTATAAACAAATACAAAAATGCAATGAGCCTGATGATGCTCAAAAACTATCGCTCTCGGACCAAGACTACGTGGCAGAGGCCAATCCCCCTTTGTCATCAGCCAGTGGGCTATCTACGGCTATCTTGGGCAAAGCCATTGTGCACGCGCAAAATGACTCCGAAATGTTTCCGTCGGAAGCCTAGCCGGATCTGGCGGACTTTCGTCGAGTTCAACTGTTAGCGGTCTAAGGTTTGAGATCTCTCTGAACTGGTAGCAATTTGATTCTCGACACTGTAAGTGAGTTCTATGCTAACCGAAGTCTGTGCTATGGTGCAAAAAGTCAACCTGAATCTCTAACTTGACGCTTTGCTCAATTTAAGTCTAGAAAGAAGACAGTTTTCAAGCGAGCTCTAGACAGTGCAAGTCTTGAAAAGAAGCTATAAAAAATGCCCTAAGCAAGGAAACTTCTGCTGAGAACTTGAAAAGGGTGCACTCCAAAGAGCAATACCCACGTAAAGGTAACTTAAAGAAGCTTCGACAGGCTCATATGACGCTATCGAATGCCTCCTACAGCATGGTGGTGCTTAGTGTCAAGCTGGGCTTTATTCCAGTTGAATTCGTCAACAAACCACTTGGAGCGGAGCATGTGGCTATTATTAACGTCACGATTGCGCAATCGGAGACTGACGTAAAGCTGGAGTCGAAGAGATGCGAATGTCCAAATCACGACATTGCTACGGCTGCGCGCCGAACACATCAAGCCCAATTGTGATCTTGATGTGTCGCGAGTTCCTGAGCCATTTTGCAAGTCCATACGTCCTTGCCATTCCCAGAAAATGCAAACCAATTCCCTTTTGAGGGACTCCGAGGGGGCATCCCAAGTAGGCTTCTTCCTTCGCAAATTCATCGGCCTTCTCATTACCTTCAGTGTACCTACGGCCGTGAATCTAGACAACAGAAGCGCTTATTGACGCAGACACCGTGCATATTTCCGTTTTACTCTTCTGGACTAGGTGGGATTTGGTGATCGATGATGCTAGTGCTTACACCGCCGCTTGGTTGTCGGAGTATATTGTTGCTCTCTTAATTCTACCGATGCTTTCTCCTAGAACCTTACAAGCTTCAAAGCTGGCTAAGACTTCCGCTTGGAAGATACTTGCCTCAGACGGAGAGATAAGGAGACGTCGAGTTCCTCGGTGGACACACCTGCCCCCACACCACAGTATATACTGGAGCCATCGATGTAGACAGAGATTGCCTCTTTATCGGCCACTCTACTCCTCATGTCTCATGTATGTTTTCGAAGCTGAGATTAGATACCGTATAGTAGGTCCTTTGTCGTGGTTGCATTTAGTTGATGATCGTCCCATGCCTGAATAGACGTGTTCCCCTTAGTGAGTCTGCCTGAAGATTTCATGACCACTTCTTTTAGGTAGAAATCAATAGCGATTAAGTTTAAGATTTTGTAGGACCCTCGGACTCAAGTCATTTATTTGTTTGTTTGTTTATTTAAAATTGCCCCCTTTCTGCAGTTAAGGTAACATTTGCCGTGTTGCAGCTAACGTAGCATACACCCCGTAGACCGCTTGATGTGCATACGCTGGCTGCACAACTCCTCAACGCCTAGATTAAATGCAAAACCCATTTTCCAGTCAGGTCGTAACGCTGCAAAAGACGATTTGCTCTCCACTCTGGTCGCCCAGTCACTAGATAGCGGTGGCACTAAGCATCAACCATATGACAGTTTGGAATCATC
>NW_016203411.1:0-2314 GCF_001687245.7 Rhagoletis zephyria
TGGCGGCTTTTGACACTTATTCTTTTTCTTCTTCTGCTAGCTAATTTCTATTTTAAATTTTTTAGTGCAAAGTGCAGAAAAAGTAGCAAGTTTGAAGGAAACTTATTCTCCAGTTCCAGTTAATAAATGTTACTTAACAAAAGCTAGTTGAAAACAATTGTATGGTTCTCCCAAAAAAAAAAAAAAAATACACAAAAAAAAAATTTTGCAAAGGATGGCGAAGTTCTTGAAAAGGATTGGGCTTCATTTTTCACTACAGCAGGGGAACTTGTTCAGTTAAATAATATAATTAACTGGTAAATATTTGATTTAAATTACGATATGGTTAAGGTACTTTTATCATACAAGTTTTATGTACGTATTCCCAAATCGTTTTAAAAAAAGTCCTTTATTTTACGTTGGTTAATATGGTCACCGTATGTATGAGTAATGTGACCAACCGTACTTCTTTCGGAAGTACAGTACTTCTTTTTGAGCCGTTGTACTTCGACGTACAATCAAATGTACTTCTTTGCAGTGTTTTGCATTACCGATAGATTGACAGGGAGGATCAGTAGAGCAGCTGATTTGATTTTCTTTCAAACTATTAGAGAGTTTAAAAATTCTGTGGCGAATCTTACTTGCTCCAGGCTGAGGTTGAACGACCCAGTCGACTAAATTAACATCTCGGAAAATAGAGTCTGGGAGAGTTCTCGACCTTCTCTATCTCGCAAAACAAATTTGAAATAATCTCACATTTATTTATAATTTTAAATTCATATATGAAAAATTGAAAAAAATAGTTTTTCAAAAATATGGTTCCCAACATACCAGCGGAGTTCGATAATAGACCGAAAAGGTTGCTTTACGGTTTTTCAAAATGTTCTTAATTTAATGTTTATAATTAATAAGTATTAAAGTGTTTTCATCATCTCTTTTTATTGAGAAAATGCTAAATTACAGATTTATATATTATTCAGTAAAAAAAAAAGATAAAAACGGAAAAATCCTTAAGTAGTTCAAAACCACTTGGCACCCGATCTATGGAATTTCTTTACCAAGTCCAGCATTTTTTCTATTAAATACGTCTGAAAAGTTCTAAAGTTAGACAAAAGTAATTTTTTATGCATTATTGTTTACCTCTAAATACTTTTGAAACTGCCATAGCGTCAACAGTTTTTTTCCGGTGTTCCTTTTCAGGAATAGTCGGAAACTACGATCAGTTCCATCTTAATTGAAAATTTCATTTTCAATTCACAGACTAGATAAAAAAGCAAGAAGGCAAAAACACTTTGACCATATTCGGAGCGATCCGAAAACTCTCATTCGAGGTGTGGGAGTTCCTTTTTTCTCTAGATTCAGAGCGCTCCGCAGTTGCTGCTTATTAAAATGACCGAAGCTATGCTTTGTTTAATGTAAAACTTTCAATAATTTTCCATGCAAATATTTCAAAAGTGGTCTAATGATTTTTGAATCTGAAATGTTCGTGCAAAGTTTCAGATCGAGCACTTTAATTTCTGTGTTCGTATGGAAAAGTAGCTTATGTCGAAAGGCTGGCTTTAGTATAAATATCTATGAAGTGGAGTGAAGCAGCATACGATTGCGAATGACTCACTGGCGCTGAGCCGTTGAAGAACTTTTGGCAAATAAACGTGCAAGAATTAGTTCCGATACTAGCAAGTCAATATTCTTATTAAGTCTCATCAAAAAATTCCTTGTCGTTTAAATAATAAAGGGAATGCCGCATTATACTAAAGCCAGCCTTCGACATAAGCTACTTTTCCATATGAACACAGATTTCATACATGACTTGTCTCTCTACGATTAGTAGTTCGCTGGGAATAAGCGCCTTGTGTTAGAATAATAAATAGTATAGATTTCTGATTAATAATATTAATTGGTGAATTGTTACACTGTTACCGCTTTTACAATTTTCTCATTAGTTTTATACTATTTTTGGTTTTAAGTTTCTGTACTTCTTTCAGCTGTGAAATAGTTGGTCACATTATGTATGAGCAACATTCTCATCTCATCTGGGTAACTCATACGCCATGTACGTCAGTTAGATTTGAACTTTTCCGTGATAAATGGTAGACCGAATATGGGTCCTCCATTTTGAATTTTTAAAATCTGATTTCGGACTCGTAATCAGCGGCCTAAAAGGAACCCCTAAATTGGAAATTTTAAGCGAATCAAATCGATTTTGATTTTTTTATACGTATTTATACCGAATTTTCAATTCTGCCACGTCTTATTTATTTGATGAATTACGTTTATTTCTATCCCATAGAATTCTGCGCCGAGCTTTGGTCCGTTTGACATGGAACGTCCCATA
>NW_016203412.1:0-2314 GCF_001687245.7 Rhagoletis zephyria
TTGCGAATTCGCAAATTGAATGGCATTTTGTATTTTATATACGCACCGCATGTGCGATGTAAAATTTCGACTTTGTTTTGTTTTGTCTACCTTATGGGCAACCTGCGTTCTTTTCGCCACGAATTTTTCTTTCGAAATCCACAAAACGTTTCCTGTCTGCTACAGTACAGCAAACAGTAAGTGTAGTAATCAGTCGTAGCTCACGCCCAGACAGTGCGCTCCTATCGTTTGTCAACTTTTGTGTGTAAGAGTGTGTGTGTGTGTGTGTGTGTGTGTGTATGTACATTTTTCATTGGCATCAATGTCAACAACAGTTTTGGCGTACACGCATCGCTTACGCAATGAATCCTGCCGGTTTTTTATGCTTAGCGCTTCCTCACAGCCGTGTTAGGTTACAGGCATCACGCACGTGGTTCCACACTAAAATGCTGTACCATATATGTATGTACATATGTACATGTACGCACACGCATCGTAAACGCACCATATATTTACTACCACCTACGCATTCTTTATTTGTATTCTTCATCATATACAGCTTTCCTCGTTTGTTGTTTGAGCTTTCAATTCCACGAAATTTTCTTGTTATTTTCAGCTTACTACCCTCTTACACGCACACACGTGCAAGTGATTCGCTTAAAATATGTTGCTTTGTTTCTAGATATCTATTGCCTTTGGCTTTGATTGAAATACCATCGCAAGACTTTCGATTTCGGTGCCCTCATTCCTCTGCGCTGTAAAACGCTTCCGTGGTGTTGGTTTTTACTTGTTCTGTTCCTTTTTATTTTTCCTCATTTCATATGTTTTTGCAATACAAAGCTGCCTTTTTTTTTGAAATTGAAATTGAAAATATTTTACTTATCCGTGAAAATCCTACTTTCCTTACCCGCATCTCGCTTGATTCATTATTTATAAATTCATTTGATTCATCTGCAAATGCTGGCATACAATATATGCGAGGGGAGGCTAAAATGTTTTGGACCTAAGGTATTAAAACAAATAGCACTAGTTCAATGCACTTCTTATAAGTATTTATCATAAAAGACTTTTAGCCCAGTGGAAAAGTATTCGCCGTCTTTTTCTTTGAAATGCTCATTTTTGCCGCTGTCATTTCTTCTTCAATCGAAAATCTTCGTCCTCGGAAGCATTTCTTAAACACAGAGAAGAGGAAGTAATCGCTGGGGGCCAGGTATGCCGTGCTGAAATTCAGGTCTCCAACTTTTAATGGTGGCAAATGAAAGTCCAGACTCCCCATGCACTGTAGAAATATCTTCAAGTATTTCCGTTGACGGTTTGTTCTTCTTTGTGAAGAATTTGATGACAGCTCTGTACTCCAATTTCGTACAATGCCCGGATGACTCAAACATGGTCCTGTTTACAGCTCAATTACTAAATAAACCTTAATGATCTTAATGGCATGAATTTCAGTATTTATACTATTACTGATATAAGTGATTTCTGACACGCAGAACAAGAAATTAATGACACTTAAACATACTTAGGCTAAAAACTTTTCAGCCTCCCCTCGTAGTATATAAATCTTATAAGTTGACGCAGATCCACTTGTTTCCTTTAGTACTACTTGATTGTGGATTTTTTTTTTGCTTTGATGCGTTTAAGGCTAACAGCTGCACCAGATAAGAGGNATCCTTTAGCACTACTTGATTGTGGATTTTTTTTGCTTTGATGCGTTTAAGGCTAACAGCTGCACCAGATAAGAGGTATTATTAGGAGCATTATTTAATTCGATTTATTTGATATTATTTTGTATTGTAAAAATAAATTTTGTTGGCCCTTTGCTTTGAAAAGAGATTACACAAAAAATAGCAGCAGATGGTTATTTCTCTCAAAACGGACCGTTAGTGTTTAAGAATCTAAAAAGTTTCATTGGGTTAATATAACTTGTATAATATTTTCTATCTACCCTTTCTTCTGCAACGAATAAGTTACAACTATGACAAGAAGTGCTGTCTTGTTGTAGCAGTACCCAGTGCTGACTTCTTCGTGAAAGCAGCGGTTAGTCGAGACAAATCGCTCGCTTAGCCAGTGCTGAGGGATGCAGCCCTTGATATAGCTCAGAGGTACCAATACCACTTCGGTCACTGAGATATGCAGAGCAGTGGCATAGATAAGGGGAGGATTAAGGGTATAGAAGTAGGTGATGTGTACCATAGGCTGTGACATTTGTACTAGTAAAACTATAGATTTGGAGCGGAGAAGTAGTTAAGCGTAATTTGGAATATTATTAAAATCATCATTTTCAATGTTATTATGCATTCAGGAAAATGCTGTACATAAGCTTTGCCGGAAAATT
>NW_016203413.1:0-2314 GCF_001687245.7 Rhagoletis zephyria
AAGCAAAAACAACACTTTTAAAACTGTTCTAAAAAAATAGTATAAAAGAACAAATATGACAAATAGCACGACTTGTGAACTCCCTAAATGAATAATTTTTATTTAATTTCGAATTACCTGCATTTTCTGTGACTTTTTTAAATTAAGTAAGCAAATTTTTGTTTGAATTTATGTATTTTGAAAGGAACATACCTCGTTGTCAAAATCCTACAAAACGCTTTCAAATAAAACATTTGCTTATTTCAAACTTTGAGGCGCTTAAAGCAAGTGAAGAAAAGCTGCCATTTGGCCAGCCTTTATACGTTTTAGTATATTCCAAATAATTGTTGACACTTCTCGCAGCGAAGCAAGCAAAGCAAACCTGCATTGGGCCAGCACCTTTAGAAAGATTTTCAGTATGCCCATTCAATTCTAGTAGAAAAGTGCATAATTAGAAAAAAGCTAAAAAATTACCGTTGATTCTTTCGAGTTTTTGTTTTTTGTCGCATTTGCTTCCATTTAGCGAACAAATACAATTTATTTTGATATGAAAGAAAACCTTAACATCTTCGACAAAAAAAAAATAAAATTTTTAAATCAGCCGTGGGCATGCGTTGATCTGACCATATTCTGCATAAAATTTGATGCATGCAACTATCAGCTCCTTGCCACCGTACTTGAACAGCTCGGCTGGCAGGCCGCCCAGCAGCTTTGCTGTTTTTCAGGTTCAAAATTTCCCGTACCTGGTCATAGTCGGGCGTGGGCACATGGTTCTGGTATGTTCTGAGCATCGGTTACTGCATCGCCTAGGTTGCTTTTATAGGATTTCTTAAATCATTCCGTTGATCGCTGAAGTTTTCGGGCGGTTTTCGGGTTGACTAGCATTTCAACCGCTACGCACTCACGTTCTTCTGCCCCTCGCTTCCTTCTTTCCTTATTCGATTCCACAGAGCGTGCGTACATCCAAAACATTGGAACAGCGTCTTCCGTATAACACAACATGATCGGTTTGGTTTCTCGTTCTTCAATCTGGAGGCAAACAATTAGCTTGATGGATCTTTTTATTCTAGAAGCTAATATGTACTGCAAACTACCATGTTTCGTGGCCAGCTAAATTTGATCAGGCTCAGTCTGTTATTGGACGTTTCATTGTGGAGACTGAATTTTCCGATGATATGTTGAAGAATCTCGCTTTGATGCGGGTTGTGATGAGATGCTCATCCACTGTGGTGAGGGACAGTACTCTGCGACTAAGACTTTCTCCCACCACAAATACAACACATAAATCGCTTTAGCTTACAAAGTCTTAGAGAATTTTTCATAAAAGTTCGTTTCTTGAGCCTTCCAATTCAGAAGCATTCGGAAGATGGTGGCCATTTATATGAAATTTACAGGGCAATTCTGGCCTCCGTCTTTCAATTCACCGCAGTCATTCGAATGACAAAATTATTTTGTAAGACGGTTTTCAATTTTGGAAATGAAGGATCTGCCTGCGAGGAGATCTAAGCTTTTTCTCTTCTGTTCAGCAATAGGTTTTCTAAACGTAGCAGTAAAAGAAACACTTTAACATGGTGGAATAGTTCAGTTTAGATAATAGAAATTATTTATGTACATATACTATATATAAAAAAATAATTAAATAAAAAAAGTAAACTTTTAATTGAGAAGCAAATTTAATTAAAAAAAAAGAAAATATACATTAAAAACAAGAAATTGAATTAAAGGAAGCAAACAATTTAATCAAAAAGTTGAATTTCTCGATTGGCACACCAGTGCTTAGCTCACTCGGCCATTGTCACTGTTGAAGCAGCGCGAGTCAATTACATCCAAGAGCTTTCTGTCAAAATAGCTTTTCACCGTGAAAATTGGCATAGGAGCTTTTTTGTAAGACTTTCGTGCCAGAATAAATAAAATCTTACAAACTGTGTTGCCTGCGTCTTTCAATTGTGTTACAAAAGACTTTCTCTCTTGGCTAGAATAGCCCTGTTAGGATTTTTTTTTGTATGCACATAGGTTAGTTATTTCAAGAAGAATCTTTGCAACTGCCATTTCTTTTTTCAAGCACGTTGAACGTTCCTAGAACGTAAAAAGTTGGTTCTTTTTTAAGCAATAGTGCAATAAAAAAGTGGCAATTTTTTATTCAAGCATAATATTATGTATCCAAAGAAACACTAGGGAAACCAATAAATAAAACAGGAATGACACTTTTCTTTGAAATATTTCTATATTGGAGGTTGCTGCAGAGCCCCCTAATTGTATTCCGTATGTCCATATTGGTTTTAAAACAGATAAATAGAGTAAGAGCTTACTCTCGAGTGAGACTTGAGACTTCGGA
>NW_016203414.1:0-2314 GCF_001687245.7 Rhagoletis zephyria
AATGGACTAAAAAGTAGAAAATAATATTTCTCAGTCCCATAGAATTTGTTTTGATAACTTTTGATTTTGAAATTTTAGCAAAAGTCATTATAAACAATCTATGAAATTGAAAATGAAAAGCGTGGGGCGCATGTAATACACTTGAATTGATATGAAAAGTAATATATGTATGTATGTATGTGGGTATATGAATAACGACCGCTTAATCGATTTCAAAGTTCTACTTTCGCTGTAGAAATTTTAGGTCTACGTTATGTAGTTTGACTATTGTCAATTAAATCGAATGCTTTGTATTGCATGCGCTCCACGTTTTTCATTTTCAATTTCATAGATTGTTTATAATGACTTTTGCTAAAATTTCAAAATCAAAAGTTATCAAAACAAATTCTATGGGACTGAGAAATATTATTTTCTACTTTTTAGTCCATTTATAAAGGCGTTGTATATTAAAAAGTTTTTTTTTTATATTATTTATTTCTTGGTGTTTTTGTGTGGAGCACTCACGAACGCAACCAATGAGCGGAATTACTTTGCTGACTGTAACGTAATTTTCGGCGCACAACTCTTTCGTTATAGTTTCGAATGGCTTTAGAAGTTCAATAATTTCTTTAATTATATCTAATTCATTTCCTGAAATCATTGGGGGCGTGTCTGAGCGTGAGAGTAATATTTCGTTGATAGTACCAGCCAGTTCCACAAAACTCTGCAGCATATAAAAACAAGAGTTCCAACGCGTTTTGACGTCTAGAATAAGTTTTTTTATTTGGCCATCTGATACACCAGCGTTTTTTCTGTTTTTTTCTTAGCTCGTCACTAGCGTTAACGGACCTTTTAATGTATTTCACGATTTCTCTTACATGCGAAATTATTGTTGAAACCTCGGGTGATTTTTCTATAGCTTGGGTAACTACCAAATTAACAGTGTGTGCAAAACATGTTATAATCTTTCTCTCTCCAAATAATTCTCGACTTAATTTTAGCATGGTACTGTCGTTATCTGACATCACTGCCACAACTTTCTCTGCACATATGCCCCATTCATCGAATATTTCTGTAATCTTTTTTTTAGATAGTCCGCTGTATGCCTTTGAGTTAGCTCAAAAACACCAATTGTTCCACTAACAAGTTTTGTTTTGTTTAGAAAATGAATAGGTCATGATAAAAATATAGCAAGGTAGAACCGTTCTCTCAATTTGTCGGCCATGATTTTTTTTTGAAGTTTGCCAACATTTTAAAATCATATAAAAGTGAAAATCAAAAAATGAAATTGTTCGAAATTGTTGTTGCTTGAGTTTGAAAATAAAAATGTGTGTGTGAGTTTGTGAGTAAATTTAAAAATTAAATTGTTTGGAAACGTCAAGAATTTGAAAAGTGACTCTCAGCGGTTCTACCTTACTATATTTTTGTCATGGAATAGTTATACCAGCAAATGATGTGGTCTGCATCATTTCGGTCCATATATCATAAGTCAACGAATAGTATTGAACTGTCTTAAGAGACTGCTTAAAAATGGTCGCATTGCCAGATATTTTTTTCATCTATTCGTATCTTGAATTTCCCCCTACACGGGACCTTGTATAGTGCAACTACAGTCTTCAACAATTGTAAGAAACCTTTTCGCTCTACAACTGAAAAGGGTTTGTTGTCATTTACTATGAAGTTGACTATTGCTTCGGTTATTTTTTGAAACCGCACTCCATCTTTGGAGCTAACGCTATTAATTTTTTCAAACAAGGTGTCTACAGCCGGTTGGAGCAATTCTAGTTCTCTTACGTCTTTAGATATGGAAGGAACACTTCCTTGACTCGAACAAATAGACGAACCAGTGGCTCTTAATTCCTGACCATCAGGATTTATGTCGATAAATTCCGGCATCTTTTTTTGGATTGCGACAGACTCAGTATTTTCTTGCAACCCGCTTTCTAATTGTTGCCCATGGATTTTGTTTAGATGGCAACGCAGGTTTGACGTATTGCCAGACGTTTTCAAAATTTTGTTACATAATGTACACTTTGCAGTGTAGCTACATTTTTTTTGAAAAAAGCTTGACTTTTGCTTTACATTTTGAATTCAGCAAAACTGTTGGAAAATAGCTACAGTTAAAATATTTATTAATGTGCGGTAAATAACACTGTGAGACAAATGGTAGGGGTCAGTGATCGGGNAGCTACATTTTTTTTGAAAAAAGCTTGACTTTTGCTTTACATTTTGAATTCAGCAAAACTGTTGGAAAATAGCTACAGTTAAAATATTTATTAATGTGCGGTAAATAACACTGTGAGACAAATGGTAGGGGTCAGTGATCGGGAAGGGT
>NW_016203416.1:0-2314 GCF_001687245.7 Rhagoletis zephyria
GAACATAAATCAAAATGGGACTTAACTATTGCATGATTACTTATATATGTACGTACATACCTCAACTGTTAAAGTTCTATTCTACTCACTCTCTTGGCTACTCACTCCTTAGCTCAGCAAACTCACTACGTATTCAATTTATTTCCACAGGACGACTTCATCGATGACGACGAAGGGCTGCAGCGCAAGCATCGCATCGATACGACACTACAAATACATTTATTCGGCAAGAAAGGCAATCAGGATCTCAACTACGATGGCTTCCACAAGTTCATGGATAATTTGCAAACAGAAGTGCTGGAATTGGAGTTCAGTGAATTCTCAAAGGGTAATGTCGCCATCACCGAGAACGATTTTGCCAAAATTTTGCTGCGTTACACCTACCTCAATACGGAAGAGTACGATGCCTATTTGGAGCGTCTAATGGATCGCATTAAGGTGCAGCGTGGCATAACATTCGAAGAATTTCGTGACTTTTGTCGTTTCCTCAACAATCTGGAAGATTTTGCAATCGCTATGCGCATGTATACGCTGGCTGATCGTGCTATCTCGCAGAGTATGTTAATAACGGTTAAATTCATTTTTTTTTTTTTTTTTATAAAAAAATATCTCTTCCTTTCAGGTGAATTCTCGCGCGCTGTAAAAATCTGCACTGGTTTCAAGCTTAGCAAACATCTGATCGATACAGTTTTCGCAATTTTCGATGACAATGGTGACGGTATGCTGTCGTACAGAGAATTTATAGCGATCATGAAGGATCGTGTACATCGTGGCTTTAAAGTAAGTCATCACAAAGTGCTTGAATACAATGTTGCTAACGATGAATTAGTCGAAGCGGCGAATCCTATGTTTGCATTGTGGCGCCAACGCGCCTGTCGCCACTTAGATCACTTCAAAGACTGCGATTTTTTCAATAATTTTTGAAGGCAAAAAATATTTTTTTTGCTTTGATTTTTATTTTGAATTAAGTCAAAGAAGCAATTCAATGGAGATCAATATGATTTATGTAGTTTATAATAAGTTTAGTTTTTCATAATGACTTTATGCTCGAACCATCCGCCATCGAATACTTGTGCACGACAATTTCTGTACAAATTATCTTTATTTTGCTCCCTTTTTTAATTTATATTAACTTTGTTATTTTAATACATTTTTTTTTTTAATATTTTGTCCACATGTTTGTTCTAATTGCGTTGTTCAACCATTAACATCTTTGTAATTTCAAAACTTAAAATGCTCTCAATTCGTGAAATCAGCAATACATTTACGGTTTAAGTGCACTTTCATAATTACTATTAATACACATTTTTAATCATCATTTATAGCATTGCATTATTCTAACAATTTTTCTAAGTTTAATATATTCAATTTCATTTAATTGTTCAAAAATATCGTTATAACAAATATAATTTTCTATAGAATTAACTGTCTTGACTTTTTAAGCTGTACTCGTAAATAAACTTGAATTTTTTGCTGATTTCACAGGCATTTAATAAATTTGTTAGCGGCTAATAGCATTCCACGTTTTTTATATTCATTATGTTTCCTGTTTATTCTGTTCATTATTAATTAATACAAATAAAACCACATTTNAAATAAACTTGAATTTTTTGCTGATTTCACAGGCATTTAATAAATTTGTTAGCGGCTAATAGCATTCCACGTTTTTTATATTCATTATGTTTCCTGTTTATTCTGTTCATTATTAATTAATACAAATAAAACCACATTTACTAGCAAAATTTTTATATATCGTTTTATTAGCTTTCTTTGCTTTAAGTTTCACACTCCACTTTTTTCACGATTTTTTCTTCAATTGTTTTTCTTCTTCATGTTTTTTCACTATTTCACTAAGGAAGGAGCGTTTTCACATTGGAGATTTAACTCACTTTAATAATAATAATTAACATCCGAATGTGAATGAAATTTTCACTGTGTGAACGATCCTAATGTTTTTCACACCGTCCTGGTCATTGATTATCATGTTATAGTACCATTTAAAATTAACTACGTTTGTTGGCAAGCAAACCTTACCACCACCCATAGCTCATTTAATTTTAGTGTACTAAAGTGTAAGCTTGAAGTCGTTCAAAGTTCTGATTGAATTTGGAAATTTTTTTTTACTTGCAAGTTATACTAAAAAATGGCCTATTGCATACCCGAAATTTTCGTAAAAATTTTTATTAAACAGTTTGAAATTTTGATAAAAATTTTATAAATTTTTCTTAATTTTGTACAATGTTTGAAACCTTTTTTTTATATATTTAAGAAAAATATTAATTTACAAAACTCTACTAAATTTCAAAAAAGTACG
>NW_016203417.1:0-2314 GCF_001687245.7 Rhagoletis zephyria
AACGGAACTGTATATCACAAATACGAACATTGTTTGAAAAAATTGCAGATCTATTTTTTACCCAAACGCGCATACAAAGTGATTTTACGTCACTTTCCAATCAAACTGAAAAAAAAGCNTGTTTCTTAAAAATCAAACAAAGACAATCAACGTAATGCGCTCCTCAAAGTCACTCAAAAGTCACTCAAAAAACGTTTGATAGTCACTCTAAATTGCTTTTTAATAAACGGAACTGTATATCACAAATACGAACATTGTTTGAAAAAATTGCAGATCTATTTTTTACCCAAACGCGCATACAAAGTGATTTTACGTCACTTTCCAATCAAACTGAAAAAAAAGCTCTAGAAAACAATTTTCACAATTTTTTGACACTCGAGCGCCTAAGGCTAACATGGAAAGGCTTCCTGAAAAACCTACATATATTTATGCATACATAGAAACATATGCAAGCATGCGTGTGCGGTAGAACTTAACAAACTAAAAAAAAAAAAAAAATGATGTGCAGAAAATACTCAAATGAAAAACCAACTAAAATCAACAATTGTTCAAATTGTTTCGCTATTTTCTCTACTCTTGGCAGCTGGCAGCTAGCAGCTAGCTTGTTTAGCCTTCACCGTTGTAGACACGGTTCAACAAACGCGGTCAGCGTGGAAGGTACACTTTTTAGTGAAGCGCAAGTACACATACATACATATGCCCACAAATGTAGGCAGACACGCGACCTACATAAGTGCGCATGGGTGTGCGCAAACTTTTTCTATGCCATGCGGATGTAAAAACTGGAAGCGAAAGCAAATACAATGCGCACAAGCCCTTTGCAAAGGCACACACACACGGCTGGGTTAGCTCCTATCAAAGTAAGCTGAACCAATATGTTGCCTTTTTTTTTGTCGTTTTTAATAAACAGCTGCTGCAATGCCGCTTGTCAATGTCAAGCAAACATAGTCACACAGGATTGGCTGACGTAAAAACATAATTTTTCTTAGGCAAACACATCGACGTGAAATAGTGAAATTGGTGCAATTTGCCGTAAGTGAAACAGATTTATGCAATTTTTTTGGATGTGTGGTTTTTAGGAAATTATACTGCAGGTTAGGTCCCCCCTGTAGAACTTATTTTGATTATTTCAGGTTGTCATTTCGTCGGATGATCTTGTCGTCCATGCTTCTGTGCTTCGCACGGTGAACGATCAATAAAGAATATTTTTATTTTGGAAATAGGACTTCACGGATCAACTTTCCTACTATTACTTTCCTCCGTAAAGTCTTTCCAAAGACACCCTAACTTGGCATTCAACGCAAGCATGGTGTTAGTGTTGGTGGCCAAGTTTTCAAAATTCTCCACTACTTAAAACGTAGTCCAAAGTGCTCATTGCTCCTTCGATGAAAGTGAGATACTGCACTTTGTACTCGTTCACCAACAGACCCCACCCCCGGCGTGGCGCCTTTACTACTTTCGGAAAGGTAGAACAAAAGGTGCGGTTGTTGAGCTCAAAGTAGCTTCTCGAACATCTTTCAGAAATCTCGTTTGTGTTCGAATGAAGTATTACTTTTGCGGGGATACAAAACTGAAATATCGCAGCAAAGGAGCAATTCTTTTTCGTGCGGTTTCAAATGGCTATAAATTCGATCAAAGCTAAAGTATGCGCTCATCCTCTTTTCGATTTGAGGAAACACTTTCTCTACTTTGTGCACAGTGTTTCGCTAACTACCTTACCATGATCAGGTACGATTTTTGTTGTGACGGGGGCAGTGCTCAAGAGTGCGCTACACAGGGGAAGATCTTTCGCAACACAAATCCGACAACGAACTGCCCTCCTTAATGAGCAATTGGCAATTTGATGGTGCATAATCCTAGTGTCTTCTTATCTTGCTCTAATCACCAAATCTCTAAGGGTAGCAGTGATGTCTGGCTTACTACACTACACCAAAAGCTTCTATTACATTTATATTTATTAAATTTTACATGCCCTTGAACTATCCGTGCATAAGGCAACTTTTTAAATCAAAGTGGAAACTAAACTTTAACGATTTTCACCAAGTGTTATGCAAGTCAAATCGAATTTTTAAATCGAAAACACCAAAATTTTATTTAAATTGACTACACAGATATATTCACTTATTCTTAAATATATATATATAAAAATGTGCTCTATGAAAGCTACACCCCGAAGTAAAGCTCTTAAGCAAAGCTTATGCGTTGATGGGTGAAAGCGGAAAATAAATAACATCAAACTCAAACGCGAAATCGTGAGAACAAGCGGAAAACAAAACAAGTAAGAGCAGCGCTGTCTTCGGCTATGCCGAAGGCT
>NW_016203418.1:0-2314 GCF_001687245.7 Rhagoletis zephyria
AATTGAGAGAGCGCAAATCGATTTCGGAAATATATTTCAACTTGCTCGTTTCGGGTTTCGGAAATAAAAAAACCTCTTTCGAAAGACACTTTACATGCAAGGTGTGACTGCTCATGCAACTGCTTTCTGAAATTTATCAATTTACCAGCCTTTTCGAAATATATTGCATTGTCACGTCTGACACGCTCTTATCTTAACCCTGAATAATTGGAGGCTTTCTTTCATGTAGCCTTAAAGCATAGACAGACGGCAGCGTTGATCCGGATCAACTCGTTAATTCGGAATTATCTCAGGAATTAACTGCAGTTGATCCAGATTTTTCGATGACAACACTGACCAAAACTCAGAGAGCGTAGAATACAGAGAATCTGCAAAACTAGCATGGATCTACCTTTCCATAGGTAATGCAGTCAGCATGCTAATTCATATAGGAATCCAATTCAAATTGAATAAGAACTATTTTAATTAGTATGGGACCTTGCCCACATGCGGGGCAGGTGTTTGCCACTTGTGAATTTAGTCGCATCGCTGTGTAGGGTGTTGAGCGCCGCTCTGTATCTTGCTGCGTCGAATAGATGGTCTACGTACGGCTCAATGTGTGTCTTCCAGTCGTGTAGGTGTCGTCTCACGTGCCGTGGGGCGGTTCGTTTCGAAGCAAGGCATTGTTGGGGTGGTTCTCTAGATGACGACCCACGAGGTGTTGCTTCGACAGCATGGTGTTGCGTTCTTTTACCGCCAGCATCTGGCTTTCTCCATGGAGGTGATGCTCGGATGACATGAGATGACAGCCTGTAGCCGTACGTAGAGCTGCGTTCTGGCAGGTTTGGAGATTCCTCCACCGGGTGTCGCTTGTCCCCGCCGTCCACACTGGTGCCGCGTAGTTCGCCACTGACGACCAATTGCCTTGTCTAAAATTCTTTTGTACCCAGGTTCGCTTCGAGCGATTGTTAAAAAAATTTTTATTTTATTTCTTATTTTATTTGATTTAAATATTTTTTTATTTTACTTTCTTTTCATTTATTTTATTTCACGTTATTAATTTTATTATAAGTTAATCAAAATTTTTAGAGATTAATTTAATTAAAAAGTAACAAGTAACACTTTAAGACAACATTAAAAAATATAGAAGTTATAATTTAATAAAATAAATAAATAAATAAATAACGAATGTTCTACTGGCACCCGGACTTGGACCTACGACCTCGCGGCTCGTTAATCCGCATTACTGACCTCTGTCAAGGCACAATTTTGATCAGATCAACTGCGCTGTTAATCCGGATCAACGTTGCCGTCTGTCTATGCTTTTAGAGGCGAAACTCTATCATCGTTTATGACTTTTGTTTCACCGTTGCCCAGTAGGCGGAAATTCTCTTCGACGTCAGCTAAAGCATAACGAAGATTATGCGAGTTAAGCTGCGGGTAGGCATCATTATCTCACTCCCTTCCCTTCCCAAAGAATGCAAAAGTACCACATAGTTTACATCGTGTTTTTAATCTACAACCCATCTTCGTATGGCCAGTCCGCCGCAATCATCATAGCACTGTAACACAGTGAGGATATAGGGCACAACTTAAAAATTTCTGTAAAAGTGGGCAACTGAGTGCCTACAAAACATAACTTCACCTTTCGGGTGGGCATAAATTCAACTTGTTATCCCTTTACTTTAATTCTATAAAGTAAAATAGCTTTTATGTCGAAAGAAATGCTATTAAGAATCTCTTCATCTGTCAACTCTTCCGGTATGTACCTACTCAGTCCTCGAGCTTCCACAAAAGACCTTTGAGTAAAAGGCCTTATGTTCGCTTATATCAAGTTTGGATTGCTTAAACATGTTGAAGTTATTATATTTAGGGTTTGGTCTTCGTTCCCTAGTTGACTTCCTTACAGACGGATTCATATTTAATGCATTTTGTACTTCATCAGTTTCTACTTCATCACACGCATCATCAAAAGCATCATCTGATTCATTTTCACTTATACTCTCAATGTTATCGTTTTTGCTCTCTTCATCTAGCCCATCATGTCCATAGAAAAACTTGTTTTCTGTTTTGTTAGAAGTTTCGCCGAGTACATTGCTAATTGCTTTCTTTTGTTCAGCATTACTACTGAGCCCAATATATTTTACACCGTTTTCTACTATATCGACATGCCGTGCAACGATTATCCTGTTGTCGATTAGTACTCTGTATCCGACATCTGTGTAGCCTAACAATACTCCTAACTTAGCCTTGTCATCCCATTTTGATTTCCTTTGGGATTCTGGGACTCTGACGAAAACTCGACTACCGTATAGACGTAAATACTTAACGTTTG
>NW_016203419.1:0-2314 GCF_001687245.7 Rhagoletis zephyria
AAAATACTATCACGAAATAAGGCAACAGTCAAACGTTTTCCAGATCGAGACTAGTTCCTTTAGAGACGAAAAGGGAAATGTGGTTACAGATGGCCAAATCTGATTAAGAACAAGCCAGATCGTAGATCAGTATATCGGCTTTCCTGTTAAAACTTAACCCAGAAGAGCAGGCCGAGCGCATATATGTCAGGACCTGCTGTTAAGCGCACTTTCGTTAGATGAATATGAATACTGAAATCCCAGTATACTTTGCTCAATCTACAAGAATCCTACTACATGGGCCGAGTATTATGGATTAAACCCTCTTTATATTGCTTATAAAGTCCAATCGATTATTCGATGCGAAAGGCCGTAGCTCTTCGTAAACTAATTGATTGGAACTTATCAGCGTGGCTTCAAATCCAAGAAAATTCCTTTGATAATCAAATCAACTCACTTTTTCGTCAATTTCAGAGCTGCATTTGACAGCTCGAAAAGAAGCTGCTTCTACGACACCATGTCTAATTTGTTAACCTCGCAAAATTAATATATGTAGCTTTGAAGAGTGGCGATGAGCACAACTTTCAGCTTCGTTCAAATTGGGAAGGACCACTCCGCGACGTTAGAGACCAAATGACTTCGTCGGCCTCAGCACTAGGAGAATGGCCGTTATCAGCTTATAGAAGGAAGCGAAAGAGGTTGGTCTAGCAAGAGAACGTACGTCCAACCAACACACATAGAGTCTTCGTATATTGGTACATAACTTACTGTTAACAACTATAGTCATCCAGTAGTTAGTAAAGTACTTTTTCTACTTACTCTATGAACAAAAATTACGTTATACAAATTGCTCATGATATCCATCCTTTGATGTTTATGGCGCATAAATGTAGGCGATTTCGACAAAACGATTCTTCGCAATATCTATGGTTCTTTTCACGTGACCACCACGAATGACAAACTGTACGAGCTCTTATGTTCACCCATGGATGATAATGTAAAAATATCCATCAATTTCGCGCCCCTGAGTGAATTGGGGATTTTTAATTAGTTAGGGCCCTTTGTTTTTCAGCGAAGATGTGAGATGGGGCCTTTCTATATTACGGTAAATATATGTAGTAACCAACTTTGCCAAACAGCGAAGAGATACGAAGAGCTATGTCTAAAACCATAGACACACGCCGGCAGTGATCCGGAACAACTCGACAATTCGGAATCTCGGGAATTAACTGTTGATATGAATTAAGTCATGCCGATAATCCTAAAAATTAAGGCGTATAATGTATGTACACAGAAGTAAGCAAACAAAGCAAGCGAATTTGACGGTAGCCGAATGGCGCAAGCTGCGCACTACAAATCAGTAGGACCCAGGTTTAATGCTTGGTGGGAGCGATTGCCACACATTTTTTTATTTATTTTAAATTTTATTTGATTTATAGATTTGATTTTATTCTATTTTTCTTTGTTCTAAATGAAAGTATCGATTGAAACAATAAACAAAACAAAAAAACAATTTATGAAAATTCTACTGGCTTTGGGACTCGAACCCATGATCTCGCGGTTCGATAATCCGCCTAACTGCCGTCTGTCCGGGTACAATTTTGATCAGTTCAACTGCGCCGTTAATCCGAATCAACGTTGCCGTCTGGCTTTGCCATAAGTATTAAGGTTCAGTTTTATCAATGTCAAGAACTCAGAACCCTTGTATCTGGAAACTTTTGAGGACTAATGCTGCCCTTCAGTCGCATCCAAGTTTGTGGTTCTCCAATATTCCACGCTTATGTGTATCTTAGAGACGGATTTCATTTCGATTTGAAAAATACTAAATCGTCAATTAAGGTAGTGTCAAACAACAGTTCCTTGAGGAATGAACCTGCTAACGCTTCTGACTCTTTATGCTCTGTAAGGTATGCCAATCTTTCGACAAATCCAACACTAGGTCGCGGCTTTTGGCCGCAAGTCCGACTGGCATTTGATAGAATGCTCGACTGCAATTAGCGTGCGATGGTGTTTGCGTTTGTTGATTATGATTTTTTCATTACTTTCATATATTTGTCTTTAAAGTTTTTGTTTTTTTTTACAACAAATTGCATGCCCACGGTGCTAGGTGACCGCTAAATTACATTATGAAGAAACAAAAAAAAAAACCTGGTTAGTATCAACATCAGCAGTAGCAACAAATGGGTAGACAAGTTTGTTTGTTATCGCCAGAGCTGCGCATGCGCGCATTTCATCAACAACAATGCCAGCGGCAATGGCAGCCATCGAACGCGCGTCATCATCATTAACGAAAGCAGTGAGTACAAAACCATGTGCGAAGAACAACAACAACAAC
>NW_016203420.1:0-2314 GCF_001687245.7 Rhagoletis zephyria
CAGCCTGCAGACCAAGACGAAGGCGCTGGACTGTTCCTTTTTTTTAAGTGCACACAAAAGTAATACATATTAACTGAAAGAGTTGGTAAAAAAAAAAGTGTTGCGAAACAAAAAAAAAATTTGTTTGCTTTTGCCAGTTTAAGGGGGTATGTGGGTACACCCGACATATTTAGTGTTATTCTATACCTTTCCAACGATATCTTATATATTGAGTTGGAAAGATATAGAGCTAAACTGATTTCGGTTCATGTCTCCACTAAATATGAGATGCTTTGCGGTGCATATGCACGGTGGGTCGCAACCTAGTTCAACCCAAAAGTCTTGGCACTTCAAATTTTCTTGTGAATTTCTTTTCTGTTATAATTTCTAAGTATGTAATTTAAGACAAAAAATAAAAAAAATCGTTAGACAGTTTTTTTAAGAAAATAGAGTTTTTGTATTTTTTGTGCTGAAGACATTTTAACTCAACAGTAAGTTCAAATTAAAGGTCATGACAATTCAGATTTTCTTATGAGTTTCAGGAACTTAGGTACAACAAAAACTAAGAAGGTTTTGTTCCAGGATGTATCGATTCGTATGCCTTTGTGGGCGTGGCTGGTGCCTACTATTCGAAAAAAGAAAATTTTTGAAACTATCACTGAGGCCTCACTACTCTTACCATTGATATGAATATCAGTTGAAGGGTCTTAAAATAAGCTATCTAACGCTGTATCTCCTGTTTATGAAATATAAATATGTCATAACGTTATCACCTGAAAACTAAAAATCGAGCTGCGCAAAATATACATTTCGGGCATTTTCTCAAAAACTTGTCAGTCGATTTTATTTAAGTTTCCTCAAGTCTAGCCCAAAACCCCCGCTTACTTTTAATATCTAGCTTATATCTGGAAAAAATCTTGTTGTGGAGATATTGCGATTAAAATAAAAAAAAATTAAAAATTGCTCCAAATAGCGACGAATAGTTAAAAATTAACATATACCTTTAATTTGGTTACTTTAAGTTATCAATATAACATACCCGATTCTCCGCAAAAAACTTTCCAGTTCCCGATTGCCACCCAAACCGAAATTCCCTGCAAATCTGGGGAATTTTTCTACACGCGATATATGATTTGTAGACTGTGTATGTCGCTTTCCGATTTTCATAGAAAGCTTTTTAATTTTGCTGGTTTGTAACATTTTCCCCCCATTTTAATTGAAACTATGTACGCAATATGTAAAATATGCATATGTAGGTTTATCACGCGAACTTTGTCTCCCTGGAACGAAGCATATGTACATTATTACCTACATTTGTACATATGTATGTATGCATTTAGTTGATAAGTTTTTATCATTTTTCATATTAATTATTATTTTTCTTTTATTTCATAAATTTCGAAAAATTTTATGTCTCAATGGAAAAATAAAACAGTTATTATATTGTTTCGATTTTCGTTGATTTCAGCTTTGGTATCCCCAAATAACTGATATTACATAAAACACCTCTTTGAGGTAAAATTTTCGAGTGACGAAAGCTGAACTAGAAACACAAAATTTATAACATCAATTTCGTGACGAAAATTATACGCATTTTTTTAACTGCCTTGGAAAATTAAGAGAAATATTTTTATTTATTCGGAACTTTGCACAGTTCCGTCTACTTTTAGAAACACAAACTGAAAAGAGAGTTTTAAAAAATTGCCCACGACCACATAAGGGTTTTTTTTTTTTAATTTTTAATCAAATCTAAAACAAATGTTTTAATAAAATATTTTTTACAATTTATGAGAGAACTAGAAAATCAAGACGCCGCAAATCACAAAACACAAAGCGCTCAACGTGATATGCTTCACAATAAATACATCACAATATATGCCTTTAACATAGTACATTGCTTTATGGCATAAATATGTACATATGTGTGTGTGTATGTATGTATGTATATTAGACCGCACCACCTTCCAAGCAAACAAAAATGTTCGCCGTACACTCCTGAGTCTAAAGTCGCCTTTTTGCATTTTTTACTGGCATTTACGTACATTCGGCAATAAAAAATTTTTTAAACGAAACTTCTTTGCGCTTGTTTGGGTGTAAACCCAGATATCTATGTATCGAAAAAGTGGCACAATCGTTGTGCTTTGTAGCCCAATTCTGTATCGGTGACAAACATTTTTTCACTGACACATTTAAACTTTTTCATTTATTTTTCCGTAAAAAAAAAACTATGACAAAAATTTGTCACTGATACAGAATAGAGCCGTTAATTTCAAACTCCAATGAAGAGGAAAATAAAATTAAAATTAGCTTAAAACTAAGATTAAGACTGAGATTA
>NW_016203422.1:0-2313 GCF_001687245.7 Rhagoletis zephyria
AAAGTCTGAAACTTTGATTTATATTATAGAATGAAGTATATTTTCACAATAAAAATAAAGCCAAAAATTTTTACTTTTTACCACTTTCATCTGCCACCTATTTTATATCGAATTTGAGAATTCCTTAGTCGAACTGCTAAAGAAATCACATATAAACTCAAAGCCGCATTTTTGGTTAAATTGCTTAACTTCGCCAATTTTTCAGCAATTGCTTTAGTTTAGTTTAGGTGTTACTTTATTCGAAGACAAATGTTCTTTTAGGTAAATACTACATATTTGGGAACTTTCATAGAAAGTTGAAAAATGTAAGAAAAACTCGCGTCCGCGTATGTCTAAAATTCCACATTCGCAGCATCCCTAGTATGTACATACATATTTTATATTTGCATATGCATATGAAAAAGTAAAGTCCGAATGTTTATGCTCTCACTCCTAGGATTGTTCTATATCGAAAAAANAAGCGCTCAAAGTTTACCATATATTTTATATGGGGAAAAACAACTTTTCGCAGAAATGGTATAGAATTCTTGAAAATCAATATTTTTCGATCGTAAAACTGTATTTCTCCTTAGACGATCGCAAACAATAACACCCAATTATTAGTTTAATAATTTTATCTTAGTAACTATATTTTAGAGGTCCGCCTAAACCCCCAGAAAATGCAATGGAGGGATAAATAAAAAGTCGTTGGTATTAAAAATGGTTAAATAAACAATGGGGTATTGTTACTGGAAGTCTCCCGAAGTGAACTAAATGAGCATTAAAATTCCGACTTTACTCATTTTTAACCACCCTAATGCACATATGTGCACCAGCACATCATCAAAAGTTATGGTAATTGCGGCAATCAGAAAAAAATTGCCAAAATTTCTAAAATTAGAACATTTCAAGCGTGAAATATGAACTGTGCAAGCTCCCCTGTTCGTTTACGGGATTTCCAAATTAATTGGGTTTTAGGGAAGTGCTTTCAATGCTCCGAGCAGCTACATACGTACATACGTATGTATGTATGCAGAGCATTCCCATTCACGAGTATTTATGTACACTATTTTCATGGTTTTAACTTTTAATTTGTCTACTTAATCTACACATGCCAAGTAAACACGTACATATTCATTACAGAGTTCATAAATACATGATTAAATTAACTGTTTGAGTAAACATATTTGATGGCACAGCGTTAATTTTTAAACAGAACTGAACAATTTCTAGATAATAATTCGCATCGCTTATTCCAATTAAATAGAAGTGGTGTACTCAACATACTGTTCAATAGCTTCTGCATGCCTGAGTTTGAAAGTTATTTATAAAATAGATTCACTTTGTATTGGCTTCCCTCGTTCTTATTGCAGAAAATATGTATGTAACTTTTAAATTTAAAATGGTTTCTTGGTTATTTTTCTGCACACATAGCTAAAAAATATAAAAGTGCGAGCAAATAAGCAAGCGAGGAAATTTTCTTAATTAATGGCTTCATTGTGCTCTCCCTTTCATACTTTTGATGCATGGCAAATGGCTAATGATGACATAGTAAATATTCGAACTAAGGAGCCTTACCGTCCTTACTGGTACTTATGGACAACTGTGCTCGTGATGCAAGAAAGACAAAATTCGTAATTAAAAGTAGAACTACCAATAACTTTTAATGAAAGTCGAAGGATGTGAATTGAATATAGTAACAACAACAACGCATTAAACATTTAACCAACAATATTTGCGACACCGTTTGTATTTTATTCATATTTTTCTACGAAGACCTAAATGTCGAACCTTTGTGTCGCTGCATATCCATTCTTCGCGTTATCGAACATCGTTCCGCCGTTTGTTTCATAACATTGAGCACAAAACCTGCTGTGATTGGAGCTATTCAAGCTTTTGAAAATTTGACTCCCTTCTCATTCTTTGCGTTGCCTTTGTTTTCGTTACCATTTAGTAATTACAATATTATGCTTTGTTGCTTCGAACCTTAATCTCTAATCTTTTGGAAACGTTAAATTGTTGCGCAATTAATTGACGTAAAATTTCTCAGCCATTAAGCTTAACAAATTCGCGGTGTGAGCGGATTGAGCATGAGTTTCAGTGTCAATTTTTAGTCGCAACTGGTGAGCCATGTTGCCACAAATAATTATTATTTTTCTTAATTTCCAACTCAAAAAACCATCCTTGTTGAACGAACAACAATTAGCTTAAGTAGTTTTTATTATTTCATTAATACCTTATGTGCATGCATATGTTGGGTAAATTTTTGTTTAAGTAATCGTTATTTTTTTCTTTAAAAAATCGCTATAAATGATAACCAGAGTTTGGAAATAA
>NW_016203423.1:0-2313 GCF_001687245.7 Rhagoletis zephyria
CTCATTTATATATACCCTACTACATATAAGCATCGACCATATATATGGCGGAATAATAAATTTTAAATTCATATGACTTATAATTTCGGATTTATAGCTGATAAAATATTCCACGCCNGAGGTTAGCCTGTTATGGCTCGGAAATTAAAGCTTTTAAAATAATGCACGCCTATGGGATGTGCTATGCCCCCTTTTATAAACTCATTTATATATACCCTACTACATATAAGCATCGACCATATATATGGCTGAATAATAAATTGCAAGTTCATATGACTTATAATTTCGGATTTATAGCTGATAAAATATTCCACGCCTATTGGATGTGTCACGCCCACTTTTACAAACTCAATTATACATATATACCATACTATAAGCACCTACCATATATATGACTGCATACCAAATTTCAAGTTCATGTGACTTATGGTTCCGAAGTTATGGTTGATAGAAAATTTCACGCCTGTAGGATGTGCCACGCACACTTTTACAAACTAATTTGTATATACTAGGGCTCGTAAAATTATCCGACTATTCGACTAATCGGTTAACCGATTAGTCGATTCGTAACCGTTCGCATGCTTATTAGTCGGTTAATGGTATTCGAATAGTCGCCCGCCTTCGATTATTCGAATAGTTGCTTTGCTTCGACTACTCGAGCATTGTAGCAAATCGAATTTCAGTAACCGAACTTTTATTGAAATTTCTTTGACAAATGAAAAAAAAAATTTTTTAAATATATACATGCACACATTTGAATGTATATTCAGATACAAAAATGAGCGGACGCAAAAGGAGCTGGGTTTGGGATTTTTTCGAAAAATCAGAGGCCGAAAAGGAAGTAACATGTTCCATATGTGGTGCAGTTTTGTGCTACAACTCCTCCACATCCTCACTGAACAACCATTTAAAAAAAATGCATAACAAAAATCGCGAAAATGAGAGGTAGGTATTGCTTTAGCCATTGTTTCTAAAATATTTCGCAATAACATTTCAATAATTAGCGCACATTCAGCCGAAGCTTTCCACAATGAAAACTCAAGGGATAGGCCCAACAAATCCAAGAAGAAGCGGCTAGAAGGTGACGCAGAACCACAAGTTGGTCATAATATTGATCCAATAACATGGTGGAAAACTCATAGCGAAATTTATCCTAATATTTTCAAGTTAGCCAAGCGTTATCTATGTATTCCAGCAACTTCAGCTGAGTCGGAGCGAACATTTTCTATTGGTGGAAACATTGTCTCTCAACGAAGAAGCTGCCTACTGCCACAAAATGTACACCTTCTCACATTTTTGTGCCAAAACAGACGTTTCTTAAAATAAGTTAATTTAGGATTTTAAGGTTTTTAATAACGATGTGTTGAAAAAACTATGTTATCCATACATACTATTTACATTTATGTTGTATTTCATCCTTTAAAATGGAAATAAATGATTCTTAAATATGGACATAACATATTTTGGCAATTCACAATGTGTATTAAGTAACGTATTGCCTTATGGGGGTCTATATGGCACAAAATAACGGTGTATGCAAAGAAACTATCCAAAAAATATGTCTTATAATATAGCCCTTAACATTGATACCAAAGATTTAGTAATAATTAATATGTGATAGAATTTAATTTTATTTCCTCCAGTATTTTTCTGCACATACCTTTATTTCTTGCAAAAAAAGTTTGCCTTAATTTTGCACATGCAATCTTATATACATATGTACTACGACTTTTCATATATGTATATGTATCTGTAAATGCAAAAAAAAACTCGAACTGAAAATATTCGATTAACCGAAAATGAACGGTTAACCGAATAATCTAAAGTGAACGGTTATCCGAATAGTCGACAGCTTTCGANTGGCAGTTGTGGAACAAATATTGTTAACGAAGCGATATTCTGCCGAAATCCGCAATAAAATCTGCGGATTGCTAATTTTAGTCCTGCAATCGCCACGCCTATTTCTAGGGGTTTGTCGCCTTAAAGAAAAATCTTGCCATATAAATATTATATTTGGATAGATATTCTATCGGAATCCGTAATAAAAATTAACTTTTTGCAAAAACCCGATGTTTAACACCTTACTAAATATATCTTAACATAATTTTTGGAAAAAAATTACAAAAAATCGTTGATTCTCATAAAATAAACCATCTCGTATTAAGGAAAAATATTTTAAAAATAGTTCTTGAGAAACCCCCGTTTTTTTGGACCAAGTTTTTTATAGAGAATAAAAAAAAATTAAGATGGTATAATTTTAAATTCCTAATTTACTGGTCTTCACTATTCAAATCAACTTCAAAAAGTTCAACT
>NW_016203424.1:0-2313 GCF_001687245.7 Rhagoletis zephyria
ATCGTGATTTTGCACATTCGTCATCCGTTTTCTGAGGCGACGATTTGTAGATATAACCAAAGCATTTGACACTGCTGATCATAAAATTTTGTTAACCAAATTGTACAAATGTGGATTGAGAGGTTCTATCTATGATTGGTATACTTCATATTTGGAAAATAGGAAGCAAAGCGTAAAAATCAATAATGCTTACAGTTCCTTTATTACAATAAGCTCAGGTGTTCCGCAAGGTTCCGTGTTAGGCCCCATACTGTTCCTAATTTATATANTCAGGGGCCGAAAATAATAGTTATTTTCAAAATTTCAATTCAAAATGTCGGTCGGAAAGAATTGGCCTTTTTGACATTTGTATATAGCAATGTGGTGCTTGTTAGCCAAGGAATGTTAATCCTATATGATTTATTTTTATTTTTTTAAAAAAGTCAGCAATTAACCGTTATTTTTTGACTGATATTTTTTGGTCAAAAGTAAAAGTTAAAACTTGGCTTGTATTTTTTCGGTAAAATATAAAAGTTAAAATTTGACTTCTATTTTTTCGGTCAAATATAAAAGTAAAAATTTGGCTTCAATTTTTTGGTCAGTTATAAAAGTTAAATCTGACTTTTATTGTTTCGGTCAAAATCGCAGTTTACATATTCATAATACAATATGTCCTTCCAATTGCAGTTTTCTGTCTTCTGTAAATATATCGAGTTTCTTTAATTTAAGCTTTAAGTTATTCACCTCTTAACAGGAATGATTCGGAATTCAATTTACCAATTAATATAGCTGCCAAGTTCTGCTCCGACAAATTGTATCGCCAATCGCTAAGAATAAGTTTAGTTTTATTTGTGACCGAAAAAATAAAAGTCACGTGTTAACCTATATTTTTGACCGAAAAAATAAAAGTCAATTTGTAATTTTTATTTTTGACTGAAACCATATTGGTGAAAAAATAACGATTATTTTTTTACTTTTTTGAAAAAAAAAGCATAACTGTTACGATCCCTTATAAACTCTTTATTCTCACAAAATTGTATAAGTAAAACTGTAGCTTTTGCAGATGACATGGCTTGTACTTTTGAAGCGGATAGTGTTCTTGACTTAACAACTAACATTAATAATGATGAAATTTAGAACTGGGGGAGTAGATATAAACTTTGGAAACCATTTCACTTTCCATGGTACAAATTGTGCTCGACACTTTGTGGGCGTAAATATATGCCCTACAAATACTACTTCCTTTACCTATAACGATCGCTTATCGTGCACATTGAAATGTTTTCATATTGAGTGCGTAAAAGATTTTAAATACTTAGGCTTACTCTTGGATTGGAAATTAAATTGGAAAGAGCACAGTGGTGCACTAAACCGCTATTCGCTTAGTGTTATTAGGCACATGTATCTCTTAGAGCCTGTCTGTTCTATTAAATTACTAACCAGTCTCTACTATGGAATTTTTGATTCGAAAATTCTATACGGAATAGGTTTTTGGGGCGGAACACATAAAAATAAAATCGACGCTTTATTAATTTCACAAATTTCAAAAGTACATTATTCGAATGATTTGCAAAAAAAAAATAGGTTAGTGAGCAGCTTGGAGTTATTCAATAAGTTGAAAGTGCTACCCCTGAAGCATTTATACTTTTATAAGGTTCTAAGAGTAGTCTTTAAAACCGTGGTCATTTATCTAACGGCAACTATGACTTAAGAACAAATAACCTTAATTTGGTTTTTGTGCCGGCATATAATCTTCAGCACTTTCTCTATGCTTACTCTTCAATCGGCCCTAGACTGTAAAATAGACTACGTCGTATTCGTGATAAACAGGTTTTCCTTAAAAATGTGAAATCATGGCTATTTAAACTAAATTATGCCGAAATAGACTCACTATTAAATGCAATAAAATAGTTGCACACAGATAATATAAAAAAAACTCAGCTTATGTTTGTATATATTTTGTATTTCTATATACGAACGCATTGTTCTCACTTGTATTAAGATTTGACCCCATGTTCTTATATAGCAATTTATTGTAGTAACAATGTAAACTGCATTCGACTCTAGCTCTATGAACTATAGAATGCAGATATTATTAAACAAGTACTGTGCAATGCTTTTAATATACTTCAGTCACTTTTCTTTATTGTATACTTCTATAGTAATATAAATAAAATAAATCCTAAAATGTTCAGGCTGACTCTCAGCGGTTTTACCTTCAAATTTTTGTATCTTGCCCTATACCAACGGTGGGCGAACGCGGCTCTTTGCTTAGCAAAGTGCGCTTTTTTTATTTTTAAAATACGTATTTCTTTGCTGTTTTTTATTTTATTC
>NW_016203425.1:0-2313 GCF_001687245.7 Rhagoletis zephyria
ACATGGCCAAAGAATCGAATTGCCGTAGAGGGGCAACAGAAAAGAAGAAAGAGCGAACGAACAAACGCGCCAGGCAGGCACACACAGGCAAGGAAACAAAATTGGGCCTGTCAAATGCAATGGAAAAGCAGGCAAAAGGGAGAGAAAATAGGCGAGATGTGCAGTCGCAGAGACGGCGCCAGCGGAAGCACAAATTACAGCGAGAAAGGGGGCAGAACTAGAGCTGAGCAAGCCCAACAACTCGCCGCCAAATCTACACCGACAGCAAAGTTCTTCTTGGCATTGCAATGCAAAGAAAACATTGTAATTATTCATTAAGAAGGCAAAAAAAGGAAAAGGAGAAGAAAATGAGAAGGATGGGAGACATTTCTAAAGAAAATAGAAAGAGGAGAGGAGACAGAGACGTGCTTGTGCTTGTCGGCATTCTCCAGCCCTGGTATCCTGGTTGATGCTACCGATTGTCCTGTCTAATTTGATTATCACTTCAATCAAAGCAAATGCAGTCTGCTGCAGTCCTTTCTCCCCTACAGGTTCCCAGTGCCTTTTTTCGTCTCAATGTCCACTTTCGCTGAAATAATTGCAACTCACTGGTGATCACAGTAGAGTGAGGGAGAGAGAGAGAGAGAGCGTAGGCCAGTAGCTCTTCGAGTCATCATCAACATGGAAGAAGGAGAAGAAGGAGACCATAAGGCTTCAGAGCATTATGTGTGCGCTAAGAAGATTCATGTCTGCCTGACTGCCAGTTCTTTTTTGTTTGCCTGTTTCTGAAGCGTACTGGCACGCAAGCAGGCTCGAGATGGACGGAAACAAATGCAATTGAAGCGGTAGCGACAGCAGCAACAAATGCAGCACGCTGCACTGCCACTACAGAAATGCGTGAGTGTAAGAGTGTGTGTTGATGCTGTGTGTTTGTACCAGCGAAAGATGTTTACCCACACAAGNCGCTGCCACTACAGAAATGCGTGAGTGTAAGAGTGTGTGTTGATGCTGTGTGTTTGTACCAGCGAAAGATGTTTACCCACACAAACACACATCAGACAAATGAGAAGTATGAAGTGTATAAGAGCGCGCTAAGGCGAAAACTGGAAAACAGAAGCGGCAAGACAAACAACACAGACAGACACAAGCACAAGCACACACCGAAAGATGCACACCTTGCATTGTCTGCAGTGAGTGCACAGAGTGCTCGCAATCGCGGAAGTGACAATGAAGGAAACAGTGAGGAAGGGAGTTTGCTGTGTGACATAGTGTGTAAGTGATCGGTGAGGCTGCAGAAGGAAGCAGCAGGAAGAGAGAGAAGAGGAGGCGATGACAGAGACGTCGTCTGATGGTAATGTTGATGGCGATGCTGCTGCACCAATTAGTAATTCCGACCACATCCAGGCGCATTGAACAACACTGCACAGACACAACTGCTGCTGCCGTTGTCACTGGTGCATCGCCCTTTGAAGCGTGCCAGCAATGCCTTCTCTTTCTCAGATGCCAGACTGCATCTCTTTTGCCTTTCATCTCTCATCCATTTTCTTCCTCTTTCTCCCTCCCTTTTTCTCCCATTGCCGATTAATTCGCTAGACGCTCTCTCCTGGACGATATGCAAATTCAATTATTGTTGTAACCTTATTTGTCAAGAAACGAATTTCAAAGTATAAAAAATAGTGACAAAAAAAGAATTTCAAGAGAAGATATATTGCACCAGTTTCAGAAAAGAAAGAGGAGAAAGTTATTTTCAAATTATTTACGGCTTTGTAATGATATGTGCTGCTGCAGCAAATCTAACTCAAACGGCAATGATTAAGTCTGGCGGATGGCATGCAGGATGCCTGAGTGTTGGCGCCAGGCGGAAATATCCAAATAATCCAAACATTGGCGCCAACCAGTCTGCTCGCGTCACAGCAGACGAGAGACGAACAATTAAATTATCGACAGGAGAGAAGAGCAAAAGAACAAAAAAGGAAGGATGGCGCGGCAGCAAGAGCAAGAGCGACTGGGCACAGGAAAAAATAGGCAACTGCCCAGGAAAGACGAAAACGAAATCGTGAAGCGTTAATAATAATGAAACAAAGAACAGTACTAGCGGAAAGCAAAATTTACTCGCAGCTGAGTACGAGACTTGCCTCAGTAAACAGTAGACCCTTGTTGGCCTTGTGCAGCTTGCAATGCTCACGCCAGGCCACGCTATGGCCAGCAAAACCAACATTGGACGCTTTTAGAGATCAGTGCACACTTCGTTCACTTTCTACCAGACTTGACTCAAAAGTGCAAAAGTCTAAAATCATTTAAACTATCTAAACTCTCTTTAAAGTGCAAGCTGAT
>NW_016203426.1:0-2313 GCF_001687245.7 Rhagoletis zephyria
CTTCTAGCTGTGTGTAATCAAATCTTGCGATCAATTTTTAACCAACTTCGCAGATCATGACCAAGATCAAAATAAAGATAAAGACAAAGATAAAGATAATAAAATCGCAATCAGAGATGTTGTCGTCTGCAAACGAATCGTTCGTGATAAGGCTGTAAGATCGGGGCTTAGATTGAGATTAACTTTAGATTTAAGATTAAAATAACTGTTCATTTGTATGCAGAAAAATACTCATAAAATACGCGAGGATATTTGTTTGTTAACGTCATCAGATCGTACGGTGCAGTCGTTCGATTTTCAAAACAGAGGTTCCAAATTAAAGGGTTTGGAGTTTAAAAAAATTGCATTAAAATATTTGTCAATTTTATTTTGGCCGAAGTCTGGAAAAATAATTGTAATGAGGAGATGAGGTGATCTCCGAAATAGCAGCTATAACTTCTACCATTTTTAAATTATTCTTGTTTTTCCACATTAATTTTCTATTAAAAACGACCTAAAGCTCAATAAAATTGCTTAATATGATTTATTAAGCCAAAAAAGAATGCCAAAAACAAAATTTTTTTAGAAATATTTTGAGTATGCAGTTTTATAGCCTATTTAATTCTAGGATTTTGATTGATTTATGGGAATTTTTTTGTCGCAGGTGTTTTCTGATTGTAAAAAAAAAACATGATGAACATATCGTTACCTGAACTTGAAAAGGTGTCAAGTTAATTTTTAGAAATTTTTCAGGACAGACGAAAAATCTATATTCGCATTATCTGTCATTCTTCATCAAAAACTAAGTTAAAAATGAAAAGTGGACTCGGCACGCTTTCCCCTTTAGGTAGCGATATGTACTTTGTAGGAAGAAACTGGCTGACATCGTCAACAAAAAAGATTTCAAAAATCAACATTGAGTCCCAAGTACGTTTATTTTGCAATANTTGAAAACCTTGAAATTTTCACGAAAGTTTTTAGATTTTTTTTCATGTTGCACAAAGATTGAAATTTTGATTTATATGGTTTTTGGTAAAAAATATAGTATATTCTTATAAAAAAATAATAAAAAATTTAAAATTATTAAGATAACTGGTAAAATCTTGTCAATATGTGAGTGTCATAAAGTTATGTTAAGCACTGTATAACGTGGATATTTAGTTCATATTTAATGCTTAATAGGAGCCAAATAATAACTATGCAATTTTCTTTTCCTTAAACACATTTTCGTTCTGAAAGATATGAATTAGCCACTTCACTATTTAGTTTGATTATATTAGCCCTTGCATATGCATATAGGTTTGTAAGTGTGTCTTCATCTACACGAGCTCCTTAAAACACGCAGCAACTTCGTAGATACTTTAATAAATTAATGAGCGAAATGAACGGAGCATGAAAATTGCATACTTTTAGGCAGGCCAACATAGTGTTTTAAATGTTTATAGTGTTTATTTGTTTAAGTGTGTGCGTGTTTTTCTTGCGCACTGCATACAGTAGATGGACAAGTGGCGCACAATGACTCTCCTCATAAAAATTAGCATTTTAACGCGATGAAATTTATAACGACAAGCCGCACGACACAGACGATAAAACAATGATGAAAAGCGTTTTAAGGTTAAAATTTAACATTAACATAATTGCCGCGGAAATGCGATAGGAGGACAATGGCCAGGAAGCTAGACTGCAAAGAGGACATACTTTTTGGCATAGCGATTAGCTGGCACTAACAGGCAATTGCTTTCTTCAAATAAGTAATTCTACAAGTAAGCTAGAACATTAATAATAAAAAGCAATGATAATATTTATACCTTCAATTACATAAGTATGAATGTATGTCTGTAAGTACATATGTACGGCTTAGAGCAGTGCGTGCTGTGAGCACTTTACTTATGTTTGTTTGTCTCCTACGCCTCTTCAAACTCGCATACACCATTTGTTATGGTTTGTGTGCGCACCTCAGGTGATTAGGGCAATTAGACAGGTGCTCGTAATGGTGTTTCCACTGGATTAAACACGCAATTTAACACGCGTACATTTTAGGAGTGTTGGGGTCGGCGGAAGCATTTCGTTGCTCATCATCTCACCCACGTCGCACTTCCGCTTCGCGCAACTGATGATTGTTAATCTTTAAGATGTGTTGTTGACAGTATAGTGGGAAGCACAGTGGGTCAAATACTAGCAAAAATTTAAAATTACCTTTAAAAATGTACATAAATACAGGTACAGCACTGTGGGACGATTTTAGGAATTTGATGTAGGAGCTCAACCAATTCATGCTTAAAATTTTGGTACCGAAGTACTCCTTTTTTCCTGAGAGTCTTTAAAAGTCTCCTA
>NW_016203427.1:0-2313 GCF_001687245.7 Rhagoletis zephyria
CTCTTTCAAATCACTTACGTTAAAAACAAAGGTATCGTGATTTGCGCCCACGTGCCTAGCATCCACATACCGGATAGCCATTTTGTAATCGCAAAGCTTAAAATCGAAATAGATGTCATTACCATTTTCTTTTAAAGTATTATTTGCTTTTTACATTTTCACTTACAATCATGACGTCTAAACAGTAGTAGCCTTTCCTGTTTAGATAAAGATGTTGCATTTCTTTTTTTTTGGTGAAATGATGCCAACGTGAGTCCCATCGATACAATCCACTACTTGGGGGAATCCGCTATTTGAATAGAATGCAATTTTTGACGCTTTTGCTCCTCTTCAGTCATTTGGGTTGTAATCCATTTTCCACAAATATGCTGCTCAATTATATTTAAAACCTCCTTAATAACTACAGATATTGTAGGTTGCGCCAGTCCAACATTAAAATCATTTCCACTGCACTTTTGATAACTGCCGTCAGCAAGGAACCTGAGAGTTGCACATAATTTCAATATGGGAGGTACAGCCGTTCCTCGCACACGTTTCTGGAAGTGTTCCTCCATCTCGTTTAGCAAAAAGGCAAATGCTTCCTTATTTAAACGAAAGTAGCTTATGAATCTGCAAAAAAAATACATTATTAAAATGCCATTCAATTTTCGCTACAATTTTTCTTACTTGGTTCTTGGAAGTTCCAAAGGATTCGAGTGATCACGAAGCCTTTTTCGTATACGCAGCACATCAGTTTTGGGACCAACATTTTCATCGTTGTAAAATAAATCAACGCTTATGTCCATTTTACTTTTTATTAAAAAAAAACACTGTCGTGAACATTGAGTAAAGTATATTGTTTTCATTTTTCTCCACAAACTCATCATCTGTTTAATTATCTGTCAAATTGTCACTGTTTTAGGTTGGCAACATCAATAGAACTTCAACTGAAGTGAGTTGTAATTCGTAATGCCAAAAAAGAGTTAAGTTGTTTTAAAGTTGAGGTGTTTCAATTTCAATTCAACTGAGTCGAGTTGTAAACCGTAATAGGGACTTAAATCTATTAAATACATTCTAGCGTGTCTCAGTCTTTTGCCCACAAAAGCTGCTATAACTTTTTTTCTACTCGACACAGTAAGAGTGGCACCTTGAAATTTTTATTAAATGATAAATTTTTTTATGTAATGTAAAGATATAGCTCAGTACATTTTTTTTTCACCAGAGATAGTCAAAGTTGGGGAAGAAAATATCAAAAAGTTAAAAATCCCAAAGTATTCCTACTTTTATGATGTTCCTTAATATATTTTAACTACATTGCATTTGAGTATGGAGAAGCAACTATCTGGAAGTATTTTATATAAAAAATTTACTAAGTATAGCCTGGTTTGTAGATGCAGTTAAAGAAAATACACGGTGGCACACAGAAGAAACTTAACTTTTCCTTGAAGTATGAGAATAACACGGGGTGATAAGCGCGACTGGAGGATCGGAAACTCGGCCTTTTCGACCTTCCAGGAGATATCAAGATACAGAGAAACCCAAAAAGTATAGCGCGGATTGACCTTTCCAACCGCCTACACAACCTCCGGCCAATGGTATGCTTTTGCATTGGTATAAAATAATTGCAGTGATAAAAAATAATATGGGTATTCATGGAAATGCGTAAATGTCTCGTAACCGAGTAAACCTCGTAATTAAACCGATTTTTCATACAAAATTAAGTAAGTTTACGAACTTTACATGGTAACGAAGCATTTACGCGTTTATATGAATTGCCCTAATATTTAAAAAAATTTCCGAAGACCATATCATATTAAATATTTGATCTAATTTTATGAATGTTAAATCTTTGTTATTATAAGTCTTGCAGACTGTACAAAAAATAAAATGATAAAAAAAAAATAAAAAATTTAAAATCGAGCTTTGAGGTTATATTTATATGTAAAAGAATGGAAATAGTGCTAAGTAGAAGAATTTCCTCAAGGAGAAAAGATACACTTCTCTAAAGAAGTCAAACATTTGAGGGTTATCGTTGATGAATAAGAATTAGTACCTAGATAAATAAATTCAAAAGGCAAGAGCAACCACTTGGATCTGCCGGAAGCTAATCAGTAGGAACTGAGGCCCAAATTGACAGTATGGAGTACTTCCAAAGCAATCCTTACATTAAATAAGCTGCGATCTTTTAGTGGAGGACGACAAAAATAAAGTTCACACAGGCGCTTCTGCACCAGACTTCGTGCACATTGCAATCAAGAATGGGGCTATACTGTATACAGCAGAACTCATATCGGGGAAGCTAAGGCACCCATCTACACTCAGGATTATTGAACA
>NW_016203430.1:0-2065 GCF_001687245.7 Rhagoletis zephyria
TTATTTCCTTTAACTTTCAACTTGTCTTTGCAAGAGTTAGTTACTTTTACTGTTGCCATGTTTCTATGTTTGTTGCGTTTGTTATTCCAATGCTGTTACGTCATTTTGTTCTCTGTTTCTGCTCCTGCTGTTGTTTAAGTTGCTCATTGTCTGTTAGTGGTTCTAACTTTGCTAGGTTGCATTTCCTCATTTGCAAGCGTTATGCCAAGGAACGCGTGGGCGTTGCGCCGAACTGAGCCTCTGTCATTAGCGTCGTCAGGGGAGTACACGTACTATTTAAGTAGCCAAAGTGACTCCACTCGAAAATTAAGTTTGCACCAAGCGCTGCAGTTAGCATCATACCAAATACGTCCCGACACATTAAGGCGCTTTTTGGCATGCCTGAGCAGCAAAAAACAACAACAACAACAACAAAACTTTATTGGGTTCGCCAATGTGGAACTGGAGTGGTTAAAATGTTTTACAACGCAAAATTTACTCTCACCAAATGTTTGTGTTGTAAAAAGTTGTACGTCAAAACAGGATAGGAATTAACATTTTTGACTTTGTGCTCCACAACGCATCGCTGAACAAAGCACCACAGTACTCACATCGGGCTCAGTAACGCTTGGAACAAAGAACAACACAACATAACAAAAAAACAACACACAAAACTTGGCTGAACTTTACGAACTGCAAAAGTTTGTTAATTTCTGAACATGAGCTGTATAATAGTGTTGTACCATCATGGGACGCATGACTCACTCACACACTGTTTGCTTGACATTATTTGTGTAACAAACGCATTGACTGTTTCGCTGTACCTCATAACGGACAAATTAATTACTACGTATGTATACATATATGTACGTAAATATTTGTATGTAGGTATGTATGCGTGCGTGCGTACGAGTACAAAGAAGTTTTTTACAATATTTATAAAAATTTCCATAAGTTTCAATCTTTGTCTAAAACATTAAACGGGTTGCAAAATTTTTAACAAAATTTCAAAATTTTGTTTTACAGTTTTTAGACATTTTTTGGTGTGCAGTTTTACCGCCGATTCAATTTTAATAAAATAACACCGCAGAAAAGTTACACAAAAACCCCGAAACACATAAATGAACTTAATATTACATTAAGGATATCGTTTTTGCTGATCAGGTAATTTTGCCAAGATATTTTCATATTTATGACAAAACACTTTAAACTTTAACAAGAAAAAAAATTACAAATATGATTTTTTTCATTCGTAATAAAGCCTTTTCTTTTGCAAAAAAAATTAAGCTTCTAACGATAAAAATCGATTGAGAAATAAACAATTTCTGATTGGTCAGATGGAAATGTGCAATAACTTCTTCTATGAAATAAGAGCACTCATGCTCATATGTCATATCGTGCAAGGTCGTACTGTTATGTACATGGCGTATGAGTAACATTTTCCATGTTAATGTTTGAATATTTATACCCGAGCGCACTTGTACACAAGGGTATATTAATTTTGTTCACATAACGGTTGTTTGTAACAGCCAAAACGAATCGAGTTAGATATAGACAAATGTATACATAAATGCTCAGAATGAATAGAGAAATCGATTAAGCCTCCGTCCGTCGGTCCGTCTGTCCGTCCGTCTGTCCGTCCGTCCGTGTACACGATAACTCGAGCAAAAATTGAGGTATCTCAACGAAATTTGGTATGTAGGTTTCCGCTAATCCAAGGTAGGTTGGTATAGACGAAATCGGACGAAATTGGGAAATTGGGCGAAATCGGACTGTAACCACGCCCACTTCCCATATAACGGTAATTTCCAGAAATACGAAAACTGCGATATTTTAGTAACTACTGAAGGTAATTCACTTAAAATTGATATTTACAATAATTTTCAGACGAGAAATAAGAATATCATACATTTTTGAAAAATGGGCGTAGCCACGCCCACTTATGGTAACATGTGTATATCTTGGTAACCGCTGCACCAATTTCTTCCAAACACAGTTCTTCCACAGTTGTTGGCCCTGGTACAGCATACTAAAATCGGACCATAACCACGCCTACATCCCATATAACGGTAATTTAGAGAAATAC
>NW_016203430.1:2158-2313 GCF_001687245.7 Rhagoletis zephyria
AATTCTTTACCAAGAAATACGTTTATGGTAAGATTTTGGAAAATGGGCGTGGCACCGCACACTTATGGTCACATATATGTATATCGGTAACCGTTATACCAATCTCTACCAAACTCGGTGTGGTTATTGTGCTGGCCACATAAAAGCAAAATGTT
>NW_016203431.1:0-1413 GCF_001687245.7 Rhagoletis zephyria
TTATAAAAAATTATCGAAAATAAATTAGAATAAAAAACTTTGCATATTTATATTGCGAAAAATTCACTGTGCGAATACTTTTGTTCGTCACTGTATATTGAAAAGTTTTTTATTAAATTTTTTTTCTTTTGCAGCGCCGCCTGCAGCTCTGAAGAAAAAAGAAGAATTCATATAAAATGGCACAAAAAAAAGGAAAAGAAATTTTCTTCTTTCTATATTCAGTATGCAAGAAGAAAATGCTCGTAGTTTTATTTCTTTAAGAAAATTTACAACAGCAGCAGAGAACCTTTTCAGGGGAAAAGAAAAAATTCACAACCATTTCTTGTGATTTGTCTTGAGATCTGCAGACTAGTCACCGAAAAGTTCCAAAATTCTGTATCATGAACACCTATGCCCTGTTCCAATCTGTGTTGTGCGCCTTAATTTTGTTGTACAAATGGAAGGACTTACCGTTTTGCGACGCCTTCGAACGGCAAATGAACATTTGTGAGAAGCATTTTCATGGCACAAATACACTCGTTGACTTGGCATTGCCTGCCGAGTGATGATCGCTAATTTAGATGTTGTTTGGACCAGGGATCGAACCTAGATTTAACATAGTGGTAGTATTCACTTCTAATCTCTCGGTCAAAGCGAGCTCATCAAGTTTTGCGTTTCTTTCTAGCACTCAAATGTCATTTAAAAATATATGAAACAATAAATTTGACAATTTTCGCCAAAGTAGAACTTCATTTAACTCTCTTTAACAATTTTCGCACAATTTTGCCTACTTCTGTTTTTCTAAACCAATACACATATATGTAAAGATATACATATATGCAAAAGTTTGCACTTGAGTTAGTCTGTCATTGCACGTTTTGGGGGCCACATTTATTATTATTTCCGTTGACGTTTGTAGCTACACAAATACCCACATACATACATACATTCATATGCACATTCACTGTTATTGGTAGAGGTCGATCTGTTGGCAGCAGTGTCATCAATTTTGCCACTACCACCGCTGCGCCATGTGTCATGCTGTTGACATTGATGATGCGCACGCAGCGCGCTTAGTGTTGACGGGCGCGTTTCATGAGTGCCTTTGGAGCAGCGAGCGCAAGCAAGCAACATACTCATACCCATACCCATACCATTCCTAAGTGAGTTTACAAATAGGTGTAAGTGAGTGGTTGTACTCAACATCGTTAGTCGCGAGTGTGTGATCTCGCGGGGGTCTACGCGCCTTGAATTATGCAGCAAAATAGGCTCACAAATAAATTTCGCATTGATTAATGTTATGCATTGACAGCAGCTATTAAAATGGATAATACGCACGACTCATCAGTTTATACATACATACATATGTACATATGTATATGTATGTATGTAGTATACCACACGCTGCCCTCCCCCCCTCCCCCCCCCCCCCCC
>NW_016203431.1:1450-2313 GCF_001687245.7 Rhagoletis zephyria
CGCTCTTCCGCTAAGCAGCAACCGTCAGTCAGCGCTTGTGTTGACAGGGTAATAAAATTATATGGTTGCTGCATGCAAATTGCCACATTACATTAGATTGAATGTGCAACGGTAAATATGCAAGCAAATAAGTTTGTATGTGTACTATACATACTCGCAAACATAGTTAGTATGGGTCTTGATAAATTCATATGATTTTTGCATCAAATTAATTTTGTATGTATGTATGTAGGTTAGCATTTATTTGTGTCACGCACTCAATGAATATTTCTGCATTACTCGCTGATGTTAATGTGCATTCCGTGCATAGCGTTAGTATGCTGATGGCTGCCAATGACAAGTAATTAATCCAGCGAAAAATATTGACGTTCATTATTTTGTGTTTCTGCGCTTTATTCCTGTACATATGTGTCTACTAGTTTACGGGTAAACTGTGCATATTTGCATATATTTTTACAACGCTTTTATCAACTTGCAATGTTGTGTTCCAGAAACTTTCAATGTTGTGGATCCAGAAAATTTCAATGTTGTGTGTCCGACACCAAAGCAAAGCTTTGAAAAGCTCCTATAAAAAAGCATAGTGAATAGGGCGAGGTAGATGACATCTAGATGTCGCCCTATGTACTAGGTTTGCTACACCGGAAATAGACGACACGCCATTTCTTTAAATAAAATTAATTGGTGCTCGTTNGACCAGTTGGTAACCACTTTGGGACCAGTTGGTAACTAGTTCGTGGGCCCAGTTGGTAACCAGTCGGGGACCAGTCGGGGACCAGTCCGGGAACCAGTTGGGAACCAGTTTGGGACAAACCAAAACTACTTACCTTCGGGCCAGTTGGCGACCAGTTGGTCTTTTTAAGCTC
>NW_016203432.1:0-2313 GCF_001687245.7 Rhagoletis zephyria
TTTCAAAATCGATAAAAAGAACAATGACAAAATCGAATCGAATTCAAAAAAATATCGATAACAAATTCGATAAAAAATTGATAAAAATATCGATAACACAGTCTATAAAAAATCGATAAANAAATATCGATAACAAATTCGATAAAAAATTGATAAAAATATCGATAACACAGTCTATAAAAAATCGATAAATATATTGATAAAAATATCGATAACAATATCGATAACAAAATCGATAAAAAATTTCGATAACAAAATCGTTAAAAATATCGATTATTGTATCGATAAGTCCCGTGAAACCCGAAAATCTCTATCTACTCAAAAAACAGAAAAAAAAAACTTATCAATGCTATGCTCTAGAATCTTAGATCTGAATATTACTGAACAATTGGCTATTTGTACACAATTACAGTGAAACCTCCCTTGGGCGGACACTCACCGTCAGTAATTTTTTGTCCGCCCAAGAGAGGTGTCCGCTTAATGGAGGGGAAGCCTATTTTAGAACTTTTTAATGTTTTAATTAATTGAATAGTCACTATTTCTTATTTGAATAAAAGATATTGATATTAAATCGTTAAAAAAAAATGTGCATGTAATTTTTTTTTTTAAGTGCACATTTCATTTATGTGCGTAAGTACATATTAAGTAATAACAAAATAAAAATATATATTTCATTTTAGTCCATAAACTACATAAAACCATAGATTCATTACATAAAAAACTGGGAAATTGTCGATTGACGTAAGTTTTATTTTTAATTTTTTTCATTGTCAGTACCTTTTTCATCAATACTTTTCATGTTTTTATCAGTAACAAAATCCAACCAGAAATCTAAATTTTCGGTCCATGTATTTACTATTATCTATTGTTATAAATTCATCAGAATTGGAATTGGATTCTCCAAGGGTTTCTGACAATTCAAATAACGAACCTAAACCACTGCGCAAACCAAACTAAATGTGTGCATAACAATCACATTTTGTGCGGGAAGTCCCCTTTTTCCATTTAGTAGTCCGCCTATGAGGAGTTCGCGTCCGCCCAACGGAGGTTTTTGTTTGATTTGTTTTGAAAAGAAATCTTTATGTCCGTTTGGGGCGTCCGCCCAATAGAGTTTTTGTGTCAATTTTATGCAAAATAACTGTCCGCGTCCGGCCAAGAGAGTGTCCGCTTAAGAGAGAGTAATTTGTTCCGAAATTTATACTTAAAACTTGGTATAGGAAAAAATGTCCGCCCAAGGGAGATGTCCCTCTAATAGAGGTGTCCGTTAGGAGAGGTTTCACTATATACTGATGTCAGCGCAGTAGTTGATTCTGTGGCGCTAAAACTATTCCAAGTATGAATTACATAATGACTTTTTTAAATTTTTTAAGACATTTTTTCAATTGAAATTCAGTACATATAATATCAGTAGTTAGAAATAATTTTCAATAAATCAACTCACTTATAGAAAGCTTACAAACGCCTCAAAATCTCAACGTACAAACGTTTATGCATCACTTGAGCAACGCTGGGCCTTTTTTCACTACTTAACGGCACGGTGGGCAAGAAGCGAAGATAGGTTGCATAAAAATGTCGACAAAATCTGAAAGCAGGGTTGTATTTGTTGATATCTTAAGGTTAAGAATCCGCTTAAATTGAAATAAATTAAAGATATCCACATTTTATATACTTCTGATAGGATATATTTGCAAAAGAGGAAGGCGTACTTCTCGATAATTAGAGCATATTTATACGAAANAGGAAGGCGTACTTCTCGATAATTAGAGCATATTTATACGAAAAGAAATCTCATACAAATCTGTTCCCCTTTTTTAACTCACTAAAACGGATCAAATCAATGTGAAACATTTTCATTTTTTCCTACCGAAAGAATAATTGATCGAGATTTATTGGGCGCTACCGGTATACAACTTAGATAAAACACCACAATTACCTTTTTCTGTAGCGTGAACTTTCTCATTACAAACACTTTCAATATCGCAATATATGTATGTATGTATACAATATTGTATGCTATATAATACGGTAGTAATTTTTTATTAAAGGTTTGTTGCTATAAGCAAGGAGCGCAGGCAAGTCGCACTGCGCTTGTGCAAGAAATAAAAATGCTCTAACTTAGGCCAACGGTACTCCTCATAATAAGTAAATAAATTCAAAGCTTGTATGAGATTTATTTGGGTATTTATGTACTCTTCTGTCAGGAAATAATGACTATTGTTATTGTACATCCAGAACACAAATGCGATCATAAAGAAAATCGCATAAAAGTATGCGCTTTGTGTTTAGGGCTGCCAGACGTCCCGGTTTTCCCGG